>NC_090064.1:6497574-6501293 GCF_038355195.1 Osmerus mordax
TAATGTATGAGTAAGTGGTGTGTTTTCCCACCGGCCTTGGGCATGAGGGGTGTGTAGGGGTGGGTACAGGAGGTCATGGCTGCCCCCCCACCCACCCCCCCTCTGTCTCTCTCTCTCTCTCTCTCTCTCTCTCGCTCTCTCATTCCTCCTCCTCTCACTCCTGCTCTTCACTTGTTCCTCAAAATCTTGTGTCATTCCGCACCTGTTGCGTTTGCTGTCAGCCTTCCAAACTCCCGCACTCACACACAATCTCCCACCCACACCCCCCTCCCCACCCACACGCTTGTGTCTGAAAGTACCAGAATCAAACTTTTGAATGACCTGTCCTCCTCTTCGGTCTCTCTCTTTCCCTCTCTTGGTGTCTCTCTCTCCATTGCTTTGGTCTGACCGAGTTGGAGTTACATAACAGCAGAGAGGGAAGGGCGGAGGAGCAGAGGAGCCAGACAGACATACAGACAGACAGACAGGAGCAGAATGTGCGCAAGTCTGCAAGACGGGGAGAGGGGGAACACGATGGGGGACAGAGAAGGAGTAGTGGAGGAAGGGGGAGAGGGGGAGGGAGAGAGAAGGGCGAGGGAGGGAGGGAGGGAGGGAGGGAGGGAGGGAGGGAGGGAGGGAGGGAGGGAGGGAGGGAGGGAGGGAGGGAGGGAGGGAGGGAGGGAGGGAGGGAGGGAGGGAGGGAGAGGGGGGTGAGTTACTGAGTTGCAGAGTTACCGAGTTCCTGAGTTACTAAATCACTGAGCTACTGACTTAGTGAGTTACTGAGTTGCTCCCTCACTCTTTCTCTTTCTGTTTCTATTTTACTTTAAAATGTGTGTGAATGTGTAATTTCAGGTAAAGCGCTCGTTCACACTTCAGTGATAAATTGTCGAATTAGTCAAAGATTACAAGCCCAAGCCAATTCCATCTCTCTCTCTCTCTCTCTCTCTCTCTCTCTCTCTCCTTCTCCCACTCTGTTAGGTTGAAAAGCCAATCTTAAAGTCCCATCATAAACAAATGTAACTTACTCTCGGAGGACAAACTCACCTGCACGCACAGCAACCCACACTGAAGTCACAGTGAATCATTGGTCGAACACAACGTGATGACAGCTATCAAACACAACCACACTGAGCCACAGAGATATCTACAGCCCCCCCACCCCCACCCCCCCTACACACACACATACCACCACTACTGGCACCCACAGCGCGCTCACACACAAAAACCTCACACAATCCCACTCACCCGTACTGGGGAGACCTTCTGTTACTAAAGCAATCTGACTGGCTTGTGTCACTCGAATTAGACACAACTCACCTGATTTACAGATGTGAAAACATCTCACATTCCATTTCAGCAAGGGTCAATGGGTAGTTAGCAGATCATTGTTGCAGAAATGTAATGAGATAATGCACAGCCCATTTGAGCTGTGCGTTTTCATGTGTTTGTTTGGGTTTGTGTGCGGGAGCGTGCATGTGTGTGTTTGTGCATGTGTGTGTGCGTGCATGTGTATGCTTTTTGTGCGTGTGCTTGTGTGCATGTGCGTGTTTGCGTGTGTGTGTGCATGCGTGTGTAGATGTGTGTGTGTGTGTGTGTGGGCATGCATTGGGAGAATGGCACTGAGTTCACATTCTGAGAATATGGGTTTGGCGAGAGACAAATGTCACCTGAAAATGTCACCGTCTAAATGCCATCGCCACTCAGTGTATAATATGGTTGTCTGTGTGTGTACAGTGTGTGTGTGTGTGTATGTGTGCGCTCATGTGCTGCACTGTACTCTGGAGCATTAGCCAATATATCAGACCATGTTAGAAAGTGTGAAAAAAAGAGAGAGAGAGGAGGGGGGGGGGGGGGAAGCCATGACCTCCTGTACCCACCCCTACACACCCCTCATGCCCCAAGGCCGGTGGGACAACACACCACTTACTCATTCATTATTCCTCTCCCAGCAAAAACCATGTGAAGCCAGGGAGGGCGAGTGTTGAGAAAGATAAAGAAAAGACAGGAGGATGGAAGAGAGAGAGAGAGCGAGAGAGCGAGAGGGAGGGAGGGAGGGAGGGAGGGAAGGAGGGAGGGAGGGAGGGAGGAGGGAGGTGAGGGAGGAGGGAGGGAGGGAGGGAGGGAGGGAGGGAGGAGGGAGGGAGGAGGGAGGGAGGGAGGGAGGGAGGGAGGGAGGAGGAGGGAAAGAGAGAGAGAGAGAGAGAGAGAGAGGGAGGGAAAGAGAGAGAGAGAGAGTGAAAGAGAGAGAGAGTGAAATAGAGAAAGTAGATACACATCCATGGCTCCTTTCAAAATTCATTAAGTGAGAGAATCATCAACTGAGATTGAGACAGTTTCAGCCCAGACACACACAGCAGATCAGAGCACACTTGTTTGATATCTGGCAGTGAATCTCATACTATACCTATCTACATACACACACACACAGCATACATACATACATGCACACATTTGTAAATACATGAATACATGCATACATACAGTACCAGTCAAAAGTTTGGACACATTTTCCCATTATATAAATATATAAACCATTATATAAACTTTTGACTGGTACTGTACATACATACAGTACATACGTACATACATACATACATACATACAGACAGAGATAGAATAAGGCTTGCAGTGTTTTACTGTAATCACACTATTTTACCCATCATCCATCTGTTCACATAACTTCAACCTCCTCCAACCAAAAGAGAGAGGGCTCACAATAGGTCCCATGAGGTGATACATTCACAGACACTCAGAAACACTTGTTTTGATGTATTAGTTTTACACACACACACACACACACACAAACACACCAGGGGAAAGTGACAGGTCAGCTAAAACAAAGGAGAAGACACATTTGTCTTTGTGTTGCCGACCGCTGACTTACACTTCATCAACCTGTCACACACACACACACACACACTCCGTAACATTTACACTTTCAATCGTTAGCCTGATTTCACTTCACCCCTTCACCTCTTTTCCTACCCCTCACCCCCACCCCACCCACACAAACACACACACACACACACACAGCCAACACAACAGCACTGTGAGTTGTAGATTGTTGATGAGTTGATAGTGAGAAATGGTCAAGAGCTCCAGTAAAAAGGACATTACGGACGTCCCCGATTTGAAGCCCACGGCAGAATGTCAAACAGTATCAGAGTGGGATCACATGGTTCTTGGGTCTGGTGGCAGAAGAGAGACAGAACCTTTGATTACATTCCATTTGGCCTCAGATGGTTCGACCTAAATCCATCTGGGTCGTCCTCAGTCCAAAACACCTGTGAGTGTGCTGGATGTAACACAAAGAGAGTGTTTGAGAGAGAATGTGGTTGTGTGTGCATGTATGAGTGAGTGTGTGCATGGTGACAGCAAGAGAGAGAGAGAGAGAAGAGAGACCACGAGAGAGAGAGAGAGAGAGAGAGAGAGAACGAGGGGGGACAACAATAGAGAGAGAGAGAGAGAGGAGAGAGAGAGAGAGAGAGAGAGAGAGAGAGAGAGAGAGAAGAGAGAGAGAGAGAGAGAGAGAGAGAGAGATGGGATTGGCTTGGGTTTGTAAGACAAAGAGAATGAGTGTGTGAGAGAAAGAGAGAGGGACCCAACATACAGAGTGTGTGAGTGTGTGTGTGTGTATGCTCTTTTCTCATTACTGGCTGACAGGCTGCATGGCTGGATTCTTTCCCCCCTGCCTTGACTGTGAGATTGGAGCTACGGTGATTAAATCTGCCCGTGTA
>NC_090064.1:6501393-6546393 GCF_038355195.1 Osmerus mordax
TGGGAGCTGTAGTTGGGTTAGGGTTTTTGGGTTAGGGTTAGGACACACCAACACACATACACACACACAAAAACACAGGACATCGGATAGCGCTGGGCTCTCTTTATGCTATCTGGGAGGAAAGTTTTGACCTGGTATATAATTTCCCCGCCCTCCTGCTCTCCCTAGAAATAAGTCAAGCTTACTTTTTTTCGCTTCTCTCTCTCTCTCCCTCCCTCTCCCTTCTTTCTGCCCTCTCACCATCCCTCTCTCTCTTCATCTCCTCTCTTCTTTCTGTGACGGCTTCCGCTCGCCCTTCTTCTCTCCGTCTCTCCCTCTCTCTCCCTCCCTCTCGTCTCTCCTCTCTCTCTCTCTCCTCTCTCTCTCATCTCTCTCTCTCTCTCGTCTCTCTCTCTCTCTCTCTCTCTCTCCTCTCTCTCTCTCTCTCTGTGCTCCCTCTGTTCCCGTAGGCATCCCTGAACATTCTGTGTGTGTGACAGGCTGCAGAGCGGTGACAGTCCCCCTACGCCCCCAAGCGTCACCCCTCCTCCTCTCCTCCTCTCTCCTCCCTCCCCCCCCCCTCCTTCTCCCCTGCTCTCCTTCTCACTGGGCCCGCTCACTTCTGCCCGTCCTTCGCCCCGTTCAGCTGTGCCCCTCCTCCGCCCCTCTCGCTCCCTCGCCTTCCCTCCTCTGCTCCTCACCCGTCCGCCCCTGTCTTTAGTTCCGCGACCCCCCCCCCCCTTCTTCCCCTCCCTACCCCCTTCCCCCCCGACCCCTGTCGACCTCTCCCATCTTCCTCCACCTCTCATCTGTTCCCCCCCTCTTCGCTCCTTCACTCGCCTCTCTCCCCTTGCTCCCAAGGTGACATTGCCATCGCCCCGGTCCTGTTTCTCCCGTTTTATGACTCTTTCTTTCCCCGTCTCCTCATCCTGACCTCTGTCAGCCTTTCGCTTGGCCCCTCGCCCCTCTGTTGATGTTCTTGGTGCACTCCATCTCTCTCTCTCTCCTTTCATTTGCAGTCGTTCCTTAACCCTACTCTTTACTGACCTTCTCTCAAAACACTTTTTTTCCCCTACTCACTTTTTATTACCTTTCCTCTCTCTCTCTCTCTCTCTCTCTCCTCTCTCTTCTCTCTCTCTCTCTCTCTCTCTCTCTCTCTCTCTCTCTCTCTCTCTCTCTCTCTCTCTCTCTCTCTCTCTCTCTCTCTCTCTCTCTCTCTCTCTCTCTCTCTCTCTCACCTCCTTAACCCCTTCACAGCACTGTCATCTTAAATATATGTCTCTACCTCACCTTGCATTTTTTACCCTTCCTCCAAATCCACAGTCTTCCTTTATTCATGTGGAGTGTTTTGACATCCCTTCCATCTTTTGCTCGCCTTCGTTCGCTCTTTCCTTCTCTCCCCCTCTCTCTCTCTCTCTCTCTCTCTCTCTCTCTCTCTCTCTCTCTCTCCTCTCAGCCTCCAGCTCCTTTATCCCCGGACGTCTTCTTCTCCTCCTACCACATCCTCACCTCTATCCCTTCATCTGTCCTCCTCCCCTCTCTTCCTCCGCACTCTCCTCCGGCCTTCTCCTCCGTGCCGTTGTTCTCTCATCTCCCCATCTCCCCCCACGGCTGCGCGTCAACCCCTCTCATCACCCCGTCTCTCCTTCTCCTTCTCCTCCGCCCCCATTCTCCCCCCCCTCTCGCCTTCCTCCTCCTCCTCCCCCCCCCCCCCCCCCCCGCCGCCGCCATCTCTCCTTCAGCCTCCCCGTCTTTGTCTCTGCTCAGATGAAAGAGGCAGCCCCAGTTGCCTGCTGTCGTGGGTTCGCCGGGGTGTTTTTAATCTCCGCGTCCCTGTCTCTGTTTACTTATCTGTGTGAGGCGTGCTGCTCTCTGCTTCTCCCCCCCGGGCTGGCCGGGGCAGGCTGGGAGCCGGGCCCCCCCCTTATCTGTCAGCTAGCCAGACGCACTGTAATAGCTCTGTAATTGGATAAGATATGAGATTGTTGATGCGTCCCGTCCCCCCCCACCACCACACGCGCACTCACCAACGACCTACCTCCCCCACACACACACACACCCCCCCCTGTCATCTCTTTCTTTCTTAATCGGTCGCTCTCTCCCTCTCGCCTTCGCTCTCCCTCTCTGTTGCTTTTTCCGTGCCCGTGTCATTCTCTTCTCCATCGCTTTTTTCCCCTTTGCTTCCTTCTATCGACATTCCCTCCACAGAAAACAAAGTCGATCGAATCCATTAAAGGCTGGCCTTGGCACAGGCGGTGGCACAGTCTGAAACTGCTGTGCTGCATGAGGCGATTTCGGACTGATCCCGACTCACCTCTTCCTCCTCTCTGGCAGAGAAGGACTTGGAGAATATCGTTTAGCTCTGTGAAACCGACTTATATTTCGGTGTTGCGAGTGTGTTTCTCTGTGTGTTTCTCTGTGTGTTTCTCTGTGTGTTTCTCTGTGTGTTTCTCTGTGTGTTTCTCTGTGTGTTTCTCTGTGTGTTTCTGTGTGTGTAGAAGGCTCACAAAGCACTTCGTGTTGCTTCTGAAGCTGCCGTGAACGCGGGCTATATGGTTCCAGGCCCTCTAGAACATTCCTGGAGCATGTGCATGACGTTGCCCATCACACTGGCGTGACAGGCATGGTTTGACCCTATGACCTTGCTCTGGCGCAGGTGCAGGGGGGTTGGTCTCCGCTGGACAGCGACCACTACCAGTGGCTCCAGGTGGACCTGGGCAGCAGGAAACAGGTGACGTCCATCGCCACACAGGGCCTGTACAGCAAGCTCCGATTGGACCACGCGCTACCGCCTGCTCTACAGCGACACGGCCGCAACTGGAAGCCCTATCACCAGGACGGGAACATCTGGGTGAGTGCAGGGCGGAGGGTGGTGGGGGTGTGGGGGTCTGGGGGGCGGAGCTAATGGTGGGTCGGCGACTTTGGGTGGCGATACGCCGGGATAGAGGTGGGGTTAGGGGCTGGGGTTAGTGCCGGGAAGTGCTTCAATTCTGCTTCTCCTCCATAAAAATACAAACTAGTCCTGTCTCTGTTTAGGCTGCTTCATGGTTATCCAGTTGTGTTTGTCTGCTAAATGAATACATGTCAATGTTTGGATGGAACTTGTGTCGTTGTCTGAGGCTAGTAGCTCAGCTAGTCACAACTCTGATTCATACTAGGACACTCTCATCACCTCCCACACATGGAGTAGTCTGCAGGCAGGTTAGCACCAGCACATCAAATCCCATCCCAGTTGATGTTTAAAGCCCTTTTTACAAGCAATGTCAGAGAAGGCTTCACGACACCCACAGATCAGCTCACCCGCAACCAACCTAAACAAACTCAAGACGATACTGCCGACACACTCTCAGAGAGAGACACGGGAAGAAAGCTCAGGAGGAGTCATTCATTGAGGGATCCCCTCCTCCAGATGGTTGTTGATGCAGAGGTGCAGACTGTAGACTGGTGAGGAGGTGACGGCCAGGACGAGGGCCTGGGGTTGGGACTGGAGCTTCCTGGATCTGGGGCTGGGCCTGGGGCTGGGCTAGAGGCTAGGCTGGGGCTAGACTCAGCTGGGTTAGGGTTGGGACTGGGGCTCAGCTGGGACTAGGGCTGGATCTAGATCTAAACCTGAATCGGGATCAGGGTCATGGACTGGGACTGGGTCAGGGACTGGGACTAAGTTTCCAGAAGCAGGAGCTAACAGATGGACTTTAGGAAGAACAGCAGAACCACCCAGCCTCTAAAAATACCCTGCATAGTCATGAATAATGTTTATGCAGGCCACGAGTCAGCAGAAACACAGCTAAGCAGATAATTCAGACGGGATCTAGACGGTGTGTGTGTGTGCGCGCGTGCGTGCACGCGTGTGCACGTGTGACAGTGCGGCGCACGTGCAACCCGTGGAACCTGGTAAATGGCTTGATCATCACTTTGTTTTTCCAGCGTTGTTGAAAATGACTGGTAGACAGCTACAGATCCTGTGCGCAGGGAGGGGAAGGAAGCTGTTGTGCTCGGTGTCATAATTGTTTCTGGCTTATTATTTATTCATCCACATTCTCTTGCCTGCGATTAGCCGTGATGTATGAGCTGTAATAACTTTGAAGGGTTGACGTCATCTATCTCACTGGTGGAACCCTCCAGTCCTTCATTTTCGATGACATCTGTATTGGATTTTAATTTGCCGCCTGTCTACGTGTAAACATTGCGAGTAAAACAAACGCACTTGGGTTGTATTTACTCGGAGATTTAGCATCGGTACAAATGTCCCAACAACATCCAGGCTTGATCAAGACATCTTCCCAATGACTCTCACTCTCTCTCTCTCTCTCTCGTCTCTCTCTCTCTCTCTCCCTCTCTCTCTCTCTCTCTCTCTCTCTCTCTCTCTCTCTCTCTCCTCTCTCTCCTCTTTCTTTTCTTCTCTCTCTCCTGTGTCTATGTCTTTCCCTCTCTCCTAGTATTTATCTATCTCAATCACACACACACACACACACACACCCACACACGTGCAGACGATGGAAGCTTGATTGGAGATGTGGGCCCAGATTGGTGTGGTAGGCCTGTCTGCAGTATCAGGTGTATTGATCTGTTCGAGTGGTTAGTGGTTAGCCATCCTTGCTGCTAGCATCTCCCTTCCAGACCTCTTTATCACAATCACCCCAATCAGATCCCTGGATCCTCACACACACAATCACACACACAATCACACACACGTGCACACGCATGCACGCACACACACACACACACACTCGTGCACACACAAACACACAGACACGTGCGTATACACACGTACCCGCACGCGTGCACATGCGCGTATGGACATGCACACCAAAGACACACATACACACACATACTGATTTGCTTCTGAAGGCTTGGCTCTAATCAGAAATCCATCAATCAGCAAGTCCATCGAACCCTCCCCGATAGGCTAACTCCTTGACTGTCGGACGAAGAGAAAAGACCAAAGCTCGACTTTGGTCTCATCTCGCCTTCTCTTCTTTCTTTTTCCGCCCTCCCTTCTTCCAGCAGCATTGGACTGTGTCCCGCGACCTTCCGAGTGTGTTATCCTAACAAGATGGCCTCCTTCTACACGCTCTAGTTATCTGCTGGGTCTCCTGCTCCCTGGGCCGGTCCCCAGAAGAGGGAAAGGTCGGACAGTTGGCAGGGCGGACAGGCTGCCTCCTCTCTCATACGCTTAAAGCCACACTGGACAGTTAGCCAGCCAGCCAGCCAGTTTGCCAGCCCAAAAGTTAGTCAGCCAGACAAACCAGACAGTCAGCCAGCCACTGAGCCAGTGACTGAGCCAGTCGCTCAGTCAGACAGCCGGCCCGGCCATGTGTGCATGTGTGTGTGTGTCCTCGTGAGAACCAGGCAAGCAGACTGTGAGTCTATCAAGTAAATGAATAGTGAAGCCTCCCTTTGTCTATAGAGGATTCTCATTCAGTCTGTGCCCACCAGGCGCACTCCGATAAATCATGCAAATCGACACACACACACACACTCGCACCTGCACACACGTGCACACACATACACTCGCACAAAAGAGAGCTAATTAGCAGTTTTAGACCCATGTTTATTTTCACCACAGTGCTCCATTCATGTTAGCACGAAAGGGGAAATTAAATTATTTTTCGTTTCTTAGAGGAGACTTGAATGTCAAGTATTATTTGCCACATAAAGACTCCCCTGTTTTCGTCTCTTACCACGCTAACTACAATTCATTATTAACACCAAAGTTGACTTGGGTTCCGAGCTGACTGTACTAGTATTATCAGGCTGGAATAGGAGGGACCCTTCAAGGCTTTGCATTCATACTGACGTCCAGTGAGCAGGACTAACAGTGAGAATATTTCCTGTGGTGCCCGGAATGCCATTTATGCATTTAGCAGACGCTTTTATCCAAAGCGACTTCCAAGAGAGAGCTTTACAAAAGTGCATAGGTCACTGATCATGACAACGAGATAGCCCCAAACATTGCGGGTAGCCAAAACATGAAGCATACATTGTGAAAAACCAAATAAGTGCCAAAGGGAAGAACGATAAGAGCATGTTAAACAAGTTACAATTAAACAACATGAACCTCAAAAAGTGCAAGAGTGTACCTGTAGAAAAGCAATCAACAGTAACATATTTCACAGCGAGTACAATAATTTTAAATCAGTAACAATTAACCAACAAGAGCAACAAGTCTCTCAATAAGAGTCATTGTGATCCTGAAAGAAATTAGCATCAGGTCCAGCAAATCATTCCTAAGTACCGTTGTACTTAGCCTGGTTCCTAATATCAGGTTCTTTAGAAAAGGTGGACCAATATATGACCGGTAGAACTGGGTACTGTAGAACAGGGGTTCATTATACGGCAGGTAAAAATGGGTTCTGTAGAACAGGGCATCATTTTATGGCAGAGCCAGGGAGAAGATGCTTGAGGCCAGCCATCTCCTTGGTATGTCTGAGTTCTTAAGTAAGCTGTCTCCTGAAGATCCACTATTCACCTGCAGGCACAGTGTAGCTGATACCTGAGAAACATCTTCCCTATGACTGTCACTGTCTCTCTCTCTCTCTCTCTCTCTCTCTCTCTCTCTCTCTCTCTCTCTCTCTCTCACTCTTTTGTTTTTGTCTGTAAAATGTCTACCCCTATATCCCTCTTTTTCTCTCTATCCATGGACCTATATATCCCTCTCTCTGCCTCTCTCTCTCCTTTACTCTCTCTCTTCCTCCCTCTGTATCTCTTTCAGTCCCTCTCTCTTTTTCTCTCCAGTCGCCTATCTCAATCCATCCATCTATCCATGTATCCACCTATCTCTTTCTCTGTCTCCCCCTCTCTCTGTATGTCCCTCTCTTCGTTATCTCTCTTGCCGTCTCTCTCCCCTCCATCCTTTTCACTCTCTCTCTTTGTCACTCTTGTCCTTCTCTCACACACACACACACACACACACACAGTGCAATCTATCAAGAGACGATCCAATCTGGTAGTGTTGATTCTCCTGAGCGGAGCGGACCAACTGTAGAGGTTGGGAAACTCTCCACTGATCCTCCTCTGCTCTCTCTCTCTCTCTCCCTATCTCTCTCTCTCTCTCTCTCTCTCTCTCTCTCTCCTCTCTCTCTCTCTCGTCTCTCTCTCTCTCTCTCTCTCTCTCTCTCTCTCGTCTTTCTCTTTTCCCTCACTCCTCTCCTTTTCTCCCTCTCTCCTCTCACTTTTCTCTCCCTCCCTCCATCTCTGCCTCTCTTTCTCTTCCTGCTCTCTCTCTCTCCCTTCACTGGGCCACAATTGAATTTTGATGGAACTTCTAAACCTCATGTATTAACCATTTTGAGGGAACATACACACTTGGTCAAACACACACACCCACACAGACACACAGACACACAAATACCCATATAAGCTGACCTCTATGTCCAACCAACCAAAAACCCCTCTCTACCTATATCCATAAAACACCTGCTACTCAGCAAATGTTTCCCATAAACACAAACAGTATGCAATCTGAATGATATTGTTGTTGTTTAAAAGGCTGAACACAAATGCATACACACATACACACACACACACGTACACGCAAACGCACATGTAATCAAATACACGCACACATAGTACACACACGCTCTCTCATACTCTGCTAGAAAACTAGATGCCCAGTGGCATTATGTGTCTGGTGTTAAGTACAAGGCTAAACCCATTACACACCTATATTGAGGGTGTGTGAGACAGAGAGAGAGGAGAGAAAGAGAGCTGTCACCACATCATCAGAAATGGCCCACTAGTGAGCTGAGTGGAAAGAAGGTACCGAATGCTCACAGTCAGGATAATTAAATAGCAATCCCCTTATTCTCTCACCCTCTTTCTATCTATCTATCTTTCTCTCTCTTTCTCTCTCTATCTATCTCTCTTTCTCTTTCCTCTTTTCTTTTTCTCCCCCTTTTCTCCCCAATCTCTGTTCAACAAAGCATCTCACAACGTTGAAATGGGCTGTAATGACGTCATTACTGTGACATCATTACAGCCCATTTCAACGTTGTGAAATGCTTTGTAGAACTGTTCTATTATGAACACAATCTACTGAAGGCCGCCATGTCAGTTCTGGTACTGTCGGTTATGTATGCTCTGAAAGTTCCCTCAGTGATTTCTGTTCTGTGTGTTCAATAGGAACTGAGCTTGACTTTGTTTTTTTCTGATAGTCAGGATATTTAGAGGCCATGTCTATGTTAATTTGTTTCAGACATTACCTTTGCGCACACAGTGTTTCTCTATTCACACGAAAAGAAACACACACACAATTTTTACGGCCCTGTGTTTTGTTTCTCTCAACCTCTGTGTTGATGAATGTTCCCGAAGACAATCCACCAGACCAGACCAGACTGATTTCCCCAGCCTCACACAGGTACACACAGAGACTCTCACACACACATACACCCAGTAAATCTACTCGGATACAACAAAAGGTTCCTTCAGCAAAAAGCAAAAGCCCAGACAAACAGCCAGCTCTTGTTTGGTTGGACTGTATCAAGAGATCTTCCCTCCCCAGAGAGACCGCACTGTCTGTCTCGCTACCTCAAACACATGCGCACAGACACACCTGCGTGCGTACATGCACACATACATACAGATACACAGACACACACACCTACACACACAGCTTCTGGGATGAAAACGGCAGCTGTATAAAGATTGCTAAATTGAAATTAATTCAAATCAATGGGATATTTCAGTGTGTCTGTGTGACAGAGAGTTTGGAAGAAGAGTGTGTACATGATAGTGAATACAAAGTGTGTGAGCATGGTCTGCGTGCAAAGTCTGACCAACTGCAGGTAGTCAGAGTGATAAATGAGTAAATGTTTGTTTGAGTCCCTCAGGCTAGCACACACTCAGACACAGCACACACTCCGACAAACGCATACACAGACACTGTCTGTTTCACATTGGAACTAAATGCATATGTGCTATATAACCAATTCAACTTAACTGGTTGTCGTCACAGATCCACCTTCCTGCACCTGTGCATTATAACGTTAACTCCTTTCAATGTGCCCATTACATAACACACACACACGCACACACACATACACACACAGTACAATAATTACTGTAGTTAAAGCTGTTATCTGTGCATTGCGGCCTTTGTTGCTTTAAATGACTGGGTTCTTGATTAAACAACACTTTAGATTGACTAAGCTCTCAGGGTGGCTTTGAATGTGGCCAACCAATTACACACGCACGCACACACAGACGTGTACACACACACACACACACACTCAAAGCCCTCAGCCAATTACACACTGGCCGCCTGGTTAATGTGTTGGCTGGGAACGAGAGAGCTTTATGCGGTTCAGGGAGTAGGCTCACTCTGTTGGGACTTTCAAACTTTTGTCTCCCGAGCTCTGGGTTTGAACTGCTCATCCAAGCACACAGATAACTGCACAAAAGACAGGACGAAAACAATGAGGAACGAGAGAGGGAGACAGAGAAAGAGGGCGAGGGAGCGAGGGAGGGAGAGACAGAGAGAATTCAAGAGAGATGGAGAGACAGAAAGAGGAGAAGACAGCGACAGAAATGGAGAAAGAGATGGAGAGAGGAATAAAAGGGAGGTTGGGAGAGAGGGGGAGAGCGAGTTGGCAGGAGTTAAGGCCTTCAGAAGACATGTATTTTATTATTTCCTACCATAGAGGCTGAGAAAATATTCTCAGAACACCTTGTCTCAGAACAGCTACGCGGGCCCATAGAATCTTTACACCAACCCTCCCAACGTGCGAGTGTGTATGTGTCTGCTTGTGTACCTTAGTGGATGTGTGTGTGTCTGTGTGTGCCCCTCAGTGGATACGTGTGTGTCCCTCAGTGGATGTGTGTGTGTGTGTGTATGTGTGTGTGTCCCTCAGTGGATGACTGAAATGTCAATGGAGATTTCGGACTTGTTGAGAGACTTAGCTCAGCAACAGTTACAGCTCTGCTAGCGGCGATGTTTTAGAAGCCTAATGGAGTGCAGTGTAGCATAATGTAGTGTAGCATAGTGTAGTGTAGCATAGTGCAGTAGTGCAGTGTGGTGCAGTGCAGTGCAGTGTAGTGTAGTGTAGTGCAGTGTAGTGCAGTGTGGTGCAGTGTAGTGCAGTGTAGAGTAGTGTGACATAGTGCAGCGTAGCGTAACGTACTTTAGTGTAGCGCAGCGTAGCACAGCGTGGTGTAGCATACATAAATGAGTGTAGCATTGTCATGTAGTTACAGTAGGTGTGGTTATTTTACACTGTGCCCCATAAATACAGATTGTTCCTTGACTCTGACCACCAAAATACTGTTTGAACCATGCGCTTCTGATTTTTGATTATGCTGTACTTTCTGTATCTATTATTTGTATACACAAACAAGAGAAATTTGAACTTGTGACATCTTGATCTGCTCTCAGATGCTCACTGAGATAAATTAATCTCCATGGATAAAATGTACGCTCCTTTCTTCTGCTAAATATGTACTTTACACAGGATGTTTTATGCAAGCTTTTGTTGTGTGTTGTAACGTGTGTGTGTAAATGTATGTGACCCTTCACACTTGTAATACAGGAAATACATCGTTTCACACTTGTGTGTGTGTTCTGCTCCTCCATAGGCGTTTTCCGGGAACTCCAACTCGGAAAGTGCAGTGCGCCACGAGCTGCAGCAAGGCATTGTGGGAAGGTTCCTGCGAATTGTTCCTCTGGACTGGAGTGAGGAGGGGAGAATAGGCCTTCGTATAGAGGTCTACGGCTGCTCCTACTGTGAGAGTACACACACACGCACACAAGCAGAAACACACATGGAGGCACAAACACACGTGCATGCACTGTTGTGAACGGAATGGCTGGAACGTTAAGGGTTAGAGAGTTGTAGCTGATGATTTAAAAATTGCCAAACATTTTGTAAACTGCTGCCACTTTTAAGTCCACAAACATGAATCGTCATTTAGGTTAACATGTATGAAATTGATAGGCAATGTGTTGAAAACATCAATCAAGTGTTTTGGAACATAGGAGTTAGTTTGCTAGCTAGATGTGTGTGTCCCAGTGTTGGCAGTTAGAGCTAACTAGCTAGCTAAGTGCATCATCAGTGTCGACCTCAGTTTGGCAGTTGATATGAGTACACAGCTGGAGACTACAAACAGATGGGGTGGCCGTAAGTACACTTCACAATTTCCCGGGAAATTGTACCCCTCTAGTTTTAAAATTATATTCTATATAGCCAATAGTGGTCATTGCTTAGTTTACGGACACCTGCCTGTTGAACCTCTCATTCCAAACCCCTGGGCGTGAATGTGGAGTTGGTTCTCACAACTGCCTTCCTTTTCTGAGAGAGCTTTCCAACAGCCTTTGGAACATTGATGCAGGATTTGCTTCCAGTCAGTCACATAATGCATTAGGAAGGTTGGCCACTGTTGTTGGGTGATTAGACTTGGCTTGCAAATGAAATTAGAATTCCTCCCAAATGTTTTTGATGGTGTTTAGGTTACCCAAAGCCCTGAAAAACTGCCCTTATTGTTAATTGTCTTGAACATGCCCCCATGCACCAAACGACACCCACACAGAAAGACAACACTGGCCTGATGCTAGTTCGATGGCTTTTATGATTCTTCCACAAGTTTTTTAAATATACATCAAATATTTTCTGCCACTAGAATTCTGTAGCAGGTTGTCGTACAGAAACGAGATAATCAAAGGCTTTCCTGCTGACACCGTGGTCACAGAGACACATGTGAACAGCTCTGTTCCACTGTCGTCTGACAAGACGACAAGTACCAAATGACGCCAAAAAAAGAATAATGTATGTAGTCTTTCTAAATAATGTATAATGTATATCATCTTTCTTAACATAGATCTGGCACGATCCTGCTTTGCATGTTAAGATCAACTGAACTGCCCTGATACGCTCACCACATGGGTGATCTCAACCAATCACAACACAATATGATGTGACAAAAAAATGCACCAAATTATAATTCTGTATGTTTACACGTGTGAACATTACATCCAGTGGCGACTTTTTTTAAAGTCTATTTAAGAGTCCAAATATAGTCTGAAGTCAGTCGATCACGCGTCTAAGTCAAGGTGCCAGTCGTTTTCTTTGTGACTGAAGTGTGACTCGAGTCAGAGGCTCAAAATGTGAGTTTCCACACACACAAAAAAAATCATGGACACACAAACACACGCATGCACACGATAAGACAGACGCGCACACACGGACACACGCGCGCACTTTTTGATTACGTAACATTAAAGGACACAAACAAATGTTGTTTGCGTTGAGAAAGCGTATATCTGAATTGTGTCCCCTTACGAAAAAGAAGTATACTTCAAGTTTAATTTGTCAGTATACTTAAGTATAAAAAGTATACTATTATCATGGTACTTAAAGTGTACTAGCAGTGTACTTTCTTATATTTCGTATACTTCTTAAAAGTATATCAAAAGTGAACTATTTTCAAAGCATACTTAAAAGTATATCAAAAGTTAACTGTTTTCTAAGCTTACTTAAAAGTATATCAAAAGTGAACTATTTTCTAAGTATACTTCTTAAAAGTATATCAAAAGTAAACTATTTTTAAAGCATACTTCTTAAAAGCATATCAAAAGTGAACTAAAAGTGTACTATCCATATTTTAGTATACTTATATTATACTTTAATATACTTATTTATCGTAAGGGCATTTGCATGCGAATCATAGCTCAGTCTTTTATCATTTCAGCCTTAGTGTCATAACGATAGATGTATCATAATAACAGATGTGCCATCTTTATTTATGAGTCATAATGCGAGGTGTATTGTGATTCAGTGGAACACACACATCATCGATGTCCATGAGGTCACATGGTTTTATATATATATATATCATAACAAATCACACAAGCCTCGTGGTCTCATCTCTCATCTCGAGTCTAATGCTCGTCTAATCAAATCTCAGTCTAATCTAATTCCAGTTAAATCTAATTTGAGCTCTAACCTAATCTTGGATCATATTCATTAGATACTGGTTCTATCTACAAGTTTCATAAGGGAGGAATTGGGTATAGGCAGTGCCCACATACTCACACACCCACACACATACACAAACAAAAACACATACTCACACACTCACACACACATGCTCACACAATTTTATACCCCTGGGAATCAAGACCTTCCAACCAACCTTTTGTGCTCGTCCTATTAAAAGCTCCCAAATTTATTTTGATAGCAAATTTCAATTAAGACTGCATAAATTAATCTCAGATTTGACACACGTATATCTTTCATTCCAATGATGTGATTATAATATGTGTGTGAATGTGTGTGTGTGTGTGTGTGTGTGTGTGAGTTTGAAAGCCTCCTACCATAGTATATTCCACAGTTGTTCAGTGCATATTCTAATCTTTAACAAACTGAACCTAGACCAGTAGCTGCACAGACAAAGATCTTGAATTTCCCTGTTGCTGTAAAGATGGGTTCTGACAGACAGAAGGTGTGGAGATGGATATGAGATTATGTTAACAGAGATTTGGGTGTTTGAGAAGTGATGATAGAAGGCGCTGATGAATTCTCCATCCTGTGAAGGTTTGTGACAGATAGGAATGATGCCTGCTGCACAGAGATAGTATGTTTGTTTGGGTTCCCAAACACACACATACCTACACGCGGACACAAACACAACCACACACGCAGTCACAATTGAATCCCAAACAAATGTCCCGCATGGTGCGAATGTGTGTGTATTTGTGTGTATGTGTGTGTGTGTGTGGGTGCGAGACAGAAGTACTTTCCCTCGATTCACTCAAATCCCTCTGTCCAGTCCTCCGTTCTGTCATGTGACAGCCATGCTCCCCTTCCATCTCTACAACCCTTCATCTTCATACCTCGCCCTCCATCCTGTCACCTCTCCTCCATCCTCTCTCGCTCCATCACTTCCTCTCTCTGCCCCTCCCTCCCTCTCCTCTCTCCCACTTTTCCTCTCCTCCACCCCTTCCTCTCCTCCCTCCCTATTTTCCGTCCTTCCTCCCTCCCTCTCTCCCCCTTTGTTTGAGTGCGTGTGTGCTCGCATTTGTGCGTGTACGTGTTTGTGTGCGTGTGTGTGTGTGTGTGCGTGCGTGCGCACGTGTGTGCGCATGCCAGAGTTGGCAGTGGTTGTGATCCGCAGTGCTGAAACATTAACATGATAATTTACATTTTAATTAAGACGGGATCAACGAGAATCAATAGCTTTTCACGCATCCAGAGACGGAGAGACAGAGAGGGAGAGACGGAGAGGGAGACACACAGAGAGAGAAATAAATAACGAGAGGGAAATGGAGAGGTGAAAAGAGAACAAGAAAAAATGGAGAGGTCAATGGCGACAGAAAGATAAATTGGGGAGAAATAGAGAGAGAGAGAAATGGAGAGGCACAGAGAGAGAGAGAAAGAGCAATGGAGAGGCACAGAGAGAGAAAGAGAGAGAGAGAGAGATGGAGAGGGGAATGGAGAGTGACATTCTCTGCATGTTGACACAAACCATCACCACGTAGATTCCTCTGTCGCACACGCTCCCGAAGGAGGTGGAAAACTTTCAGGACAGGGAATTGATCATGCCTCCATTCTGCTCATCTGTTACCGACAGGGCGATGACAGGGAAGGGAAAAGCGAGTGAGTGAGACAGAGAAGGGGGGAAAAATAACACAGAGAAAATGATGGACAGATGGAGGGGGGGCAGACAGACAGAGAAAGAGAGAGAGAGAGAGAGAGAGAGAGAGAGAGAGAGAGAGAGAGAGAGAGAGAGAGAGAGAGAGAGAGAGAGAGAAAGAGAGAGAGAGGGAGAGAGGGATATGTTGCAGTATTCAGTTTAGTGAGAGGCAGGGTGATCTCCCTTTAGGAGTACAGACAGTAGAATACAGCATCAGGTGTAATAAGCTCTCTCCCTTTTACACTTTATCAGGACAGTACAGGCTCCACTATCTGTGTGTGTGTGTGTGAGTGTGTTGACAGTGATCCGATTGGCTTTGAGAACCCTTATCTCGCCCTCTCCTGTCATCTCTTCTCCACTGTCCACTCAAATAGATATGACACACACACGCACACACACACACACACACACTATCCACTCATCCAGCTGTGGAGATTATACTGAGATAGCAGAAGTATTGAAGAACTGTATTTAATCTAACCCCGCTTCTCTCCTCTCTTTACCTCTCTCACCCCCCTCCTCATTTCTTCACCTCTCTTGCCCTTCTCCTCACCCCTCTTCACCCCTCCTCATCCCTCCTGCTCTGCACCCCTCCCCCACACCCCCTCCTCCACACCCCTCCTCCTCATCCTTCCTCTCTCTCTCTCTCCCTCCCTCCCTCTCTCTCTCTCTGCTTCATATTTCTTCTGACCCCCGTCCCTCTTCCTCCCTCCTGTTCTCCCCCCGTGCCTCTCCTCCCCTTTCATCCCTCCCTCTCCTCTCTTTCTCCACACAAGGGGCGGATGTGATTAACTTCGATGGCCAGGGTGTGATCTCCTATCGCTTCAAGGTAAAGTCGAGCCCCAGCCTGCCCTGGTGGCATCCTGTGACGATCCCGAGTGGGCTTCCCGCATGTTCCTCCTCTGTTTCCCCGTCCAACGCCGACTCCCCAGTCCCGTCCGCGGGCGAGTCCTTGGCTTCTCTCCTCCGCTACCCTCTCATCCTCTCTCTCTCTCTCTCCCCCTCTTCCTCTACTCTCTCCCCGTCTCTCACCATTTCTCCGTCCCCGGCGGAGAGATGGGGCAGCAGAATGTCTACTCGCCTGTTTTAGCTCTTTCCATCTGCTGTGCAACTCGACGCGTTTGTACTTTGGACGTGGAACAGGGTTTCGGTGTTCTCCGAGCCGACCTTCTCCCGCCTTCCTCTTCCTCTCCAGGTGAAGAAGATGAAGATCATCAAGGACGTGATCGGCCTGAGGTTTAAGACGTCGGAGAGCGAGGGGGTGATCCTGCATGGGGAGGGCCAGCAGGGGGATTACATCACCCTGGAGCTACGACAGGGCAAGCTGCAGCTGCAGATCAACCTAGGTACACACACTCTCTCTCTCTCTCTCTCTCTCTCTCTGTCTCTCTCTCTCTCTCTCTCTCTCTCTCTCTCACACACACACACACACACACATACAGACACACACACACACACACATACAGACACACACATCCACACACACAAACACACCGTACTGATTCGTTCGAACATGTCACCAACAGGCAGCAACCAGTACGGCTCCATCTTAGGCCACACCTCCGTGACGACCGGCAGCCTATTGGACGATCACCACTGGCACTCGGTGGTGATCGAGCGCTACAGACGCAACGTGAACTTCACCCTGGACCGCCACACTCAGCACTTCAGAACTAACGGAGAGTTCGATCATCTGGACCTGGACTACGAGGTGGGGGATCACGCACACACACACACATACTGTATGGACTTCAAACACAGTGACAGTCTCCCTCCCCCCCCCCCCTTCCCACACACACACACACAGTAGTCAGAAGTCAGTCCTTGATGTTCTGTCGATATCTGTCCATTGTTATTTTGGCATCATCCAGCCACATACACCCAAACACACTCACATACACACACACACACACACACTATCTTGCATATGCACACACTTTCTCTCTAACACACTCGTACACTCCTACGGACTAATGGCTTCTTCAGAATCTCTTCCTCTTTCTATTCTATTACTGTATCTTTTTCCATTCTGTACTTTTTTTCTTTAGCATCTGATATGTGTGTGTGACCTTTAAAGTATTGCTGAAATGGCTGATATGGCTGTAGTCAGTCATTGACTGTAGGCTTCTTTAGTGTCTGGTGTGTATGTGAGTGTGTGTGTAAGTGTGTGTGCGAGTGTACGTGTGTGTATGTGCATGTGTGTGTGTGTGGGAGAGAAAGGGGTGTGCAGGACAAGTCCAATTAAACTAAAGCTGTCTAATAAATTGACCAATGGGGAAATCTTTACAAGGAGCTGGATCAGTGGGGTGTGTTTGTGCGTGTTTGCATTGGTGTGTGTGTGTGTGTGTGTGCTGAGCCCTGGACAGATATGCAGAATTATTGACTGTCAAATAGAGCCTTCCACTCAATACCAACCCAACTCACCCTCTTAGTTTGAATATTTGGCATGCACATGTGTTTTTGTGTGTGTGTGTGCATATCTGTGTGTGATATTCATTATGTGGTCTAGGCTTAAGAAGTTCATGACTATTTGTGGTGAAGCATCACTCTGGTTCACCGAGTCTCTCTCTCTGGTTAGTCATATGAGCTGTTGAATGTTGATGGGCTATGTGTGCATATTTTCTAATGACATACATACATGTTACATTGTTCTGTATTTGCCATTCAATCTCTCTTTCGTTCTCTCTCTCTGTCTCTCTCTCTCTCTATTTGTCTCTCTCCCTCCAGTTGAGTTTTGGTGGCATGCCCTACAGTGGTAAACCAGTAGGGGGCAGTAGAAAGAACTTCAGGGGTTGTATGGAGAGCATCAACTATAACGGAGACAACATTACTGACCTGGCCAGACGCAAGAAGCTAGACACCTCCAGCTTTGTAAGTAAACACACACGCACGCACGCACACACACACACACACACAGCCACACACACATGCAAACACATGCTAACCCTAAACATAACCACCGAGAAATAACACAACTAGAAGTTGTGAGGACCAGGAATGGTCCCTCACTAATGAAAGTAGTTTTCTATTAATATGTGGAATTATAGTTCTCACAAGTATAGTTAAACCAACACACACACACACACACACACTGTGCCAGTGCTAGGGCTGTTGAGTCCAGATAGCAGCAGCAATTTACCAGACCCTGTACCAGCTCTACCTCTCTGATTGAACTAATAGCTGCAATCAAGTTCATCAAAACAGCAGCTTGTTCATCCAGAATGATGACTCACTCTGACAGCTCAGACTCGCACTAATGACAAAGCCCTCCGATGCTTAATACACACACACACACATGCAGAAAAAGACACGGAGACACACACAAAACACGCAGGCACACACATGCAGAAAGAGACACCGACACAGGCACACACACACACACCTACACACACAGACTGTGTGACTGAATGATGGGGCTCTGAGTCTGGATCGAGTCCAGCTTAATATTAGTTTGGAGTTGGTTCATTATCTGAATCAGGGGATGGGGAAGGAAAACAAGGGTAATTGGTTCTCTAGAGCTGTATACACTGTTGCTTCCATCACACAGACACACACACACACACACACACACACAGAGAATGATTTCTATGACCATCTGACAAGCAGGATCAGGCTAAAACAATGCTGTTGAAGGTGTCTGGATAATTACATTTGCATTTTATGCCCTTACTTTCTTCCTTTTCCCCTCTCCCCCCTCTCCCCCTTCTCTCTCTCTCTCTCTCTCTCTGTGCCTCTCTCTCTCTCTCTCTCTCTCTCTCTCTCTCTCTCTCTCTCTATCTCTCTCACCCTCTCCACCCATCCCTTCTCTCTCTCCCTCTCCCCATTTCTACCCCATCCTCACCCTCTCCTGTCCCCCGCTCCTCCCTCTTTGTCTCCTCCCTCCCCCCCTCCTCCTCCCTCCGTAGCGTAACCTCTCCTTCTCGTGTGTGGAAACCCACACCTTCCCGGTCTTTTTCAACGCCACCAGCTTCCTGCAGCTTCCGGGACGAGCCAATCACAACGTGATATCGGTGGGCTTTGAGTTCCGGACCTGGAACCCGGACGGTCTCCTCCTCTTCAGCAACCTCGACGACGGGACCCTGGAGGTGTCGCTGGAGGAGGGGAAGGTGGCGCTCCACGTCAACGTGACGCAGAAGAAGAACACCAGGATAGACATGGCCTCTGGTAGGCATAGATCACACTCTCACACACACTCACACACACACGTACACACACGAACACACACACAAACACACACGTGTATACGTATGCACACGCTCACATTGACAACGGCAGTGTGCGGCTCCCCCTGTCGTCCTCCTCGCGTATCCTTCCCAAAGCCATTAGCGTTCCAACAATGTCCTCTCCTCCCCAAAAATATTCTCCTCCCCTCTTCCTAAACACACTCATCCATTCTGTCCACTCTCCCTCTAATAGACCATTAGACCCCAGGGTGGATATCCTTACAGCACTAACCTCCGAGCTAATTGGACTGGTGCTCCCGAGTATCTGCTCGGGCCCAGCAGTAAGACACACACACGCTACACACACTCACACACGCTACACACACGTGCGCACACACACGCAGGCACGCGGTCATTCTCTCACACACAGAGCCACACACACACACCTGCTCTCACTGCTTCTCCCTCTCAAACTGCCCACCCCCTCCACACACACACACACACGCCCACTTCACACCACTTCACACACACCCACACACATGCCACTCCTAACCTTCATTACCTTCCGGGTGATCCCGCGCCTCTATGAATCCATTATTACTATCTGAGAGAGAGAGGCCCACTCACGGCCTGTAATAAGACACACAGCAGGAAACACATGCTGGTAATGAGCTCTTAGGTCCTCATTAACCACAAATACTGGTTTGAGAAACACACACACACACACACTGACGCTCTCACACACACATTCTGACAAACGCAACCCTGCTAACATTGTTATACTTTTTGAGTGGGCAAAATGAGATAGTGGGAGAGATGGGCTGAGAGGTGGGTGGAGAGGAGTGGAGGGGAGAGGGGTAGATGGATGGGGAGAGAGAGAGAGAGACAGAGAGAGACAGAGAGAGAGAGGCAGACAGACAGACAGAGAGAGAGATAGAGAGAGAGAGAGAGAAATAGAGAGAGAAAGAGAGAGAGAAAGAGAAAGAGAGAGAGAGAGAGAGAGAGAGAGAGAGAGAGAGAGAGAGAGAGAGAGAGAGAGAGAGAGAGAGAGAGAGGGAGGATTAGAGTCGAGTGGAGGGAGAGAGAGAGAGGCAAAGAAAGAGAGTGAAACAGAAGAATGGACAGAGGTTCATATTGCACCACGGACCAGAATATAATGTTATGACCTCATTCTCTATCGCCGTGGTAACCTGGGGGCGGCAGGTCGTTAAAGTTAACGCTCCTTTCTGATTGGAGACAGAGGGTAGAGATGGCTATGGACACTTACACACTCAAAGACGCACACACACATACACACACAAACACTAAATGAAGTGAGCGAGAGGATGTTGGGCAGGCAGAGAGAACTCCATGAATAGTAGTTCGGAATCTGTCCGTTTGTGTGGGTGTATATGTCAATTTGCGTGTGTATATGTCAATTTGCATGTGTGTATGTGTGTGTTTGTGTGTGCCATGGAAGTGGGCTCTGATGTCTTATCCTGTATACTGGTAATAATAATAATCTGTTTCATTTCTGTCCCTTCTTTCTGTCGCTGTGTGTCTGTGTGTGTGCATGTGTGTGTGCGTAGGCCTATCTTATTAGGGCACTTAAGGGTAATAATAATAATAAAAATACATTTGATTTCTAACGCACTTTTCATCCGAGAACAGATCTCAAGGTGCTACAGTTAAGATTACAAAACAAGGTAAAACATCAATATAAAATACAATTAGATCTTTAAAACTCATAAGATCTGCGAAAAATACATGTTTTTAGTCCTTTTTTAAGCATATCAGTGGTTTGAGGTGCCCTCAGATGGTCGGGGAGGGCGTTCCAGATCCGGGGAGTGTCGGAACAGAAAGCCCGGTCACCCATGGTGCTGAGTTTAGTCCTGGGGAGATGGAGGCGGTTTGAATTATTTGAGCGGAGGGATCGTGCTGTGGTTGTAGGATTTGAATTGTTCTTTCAGGTAGGGGGGAGCATTGCCATGGATGCACTGTATGTGACTTTCCTTTCACCAAGTTACAACTTCTAACTCTCACCACTCTTTCTCCCTTTCTCTCTATATCCCTTTCTCTCCTTCCATCTCTCTCCAACTGTCTAACTTTCTCTCCCTTTTATCGATCTTTCTCTCTTGACTTCCTCTCTCACCCTTTGTCTTTCACTTCCCTTTCGTCTGATTTCTCTCTCGCTACCCTACTCTCTCGCTACTCTCTCTCTTTCTCTCGTTTGCTTTCTCTCTTTAAATAGTTATTTAAAGATTTAACATTTAACATCTAACATTTTCAGAGTGTTTGTTGCACAAGCATGTCTGGTCATAGCCTCGACCCATTTAGATTCAAGAGGTTCATGGTTGCGAGTGTGTCCGTGTCTGTGTGTGCGTGTGTGTGTGTGTGTGTGTGTCTGGGTTTGTGTGTGTATGTCTGAGTGTGTTTGGTGAAGGCCATCCCCTGATTACCATCTGCACTAATGACTAATTAGTGGTAATCTGGTTGCTGAATACCAAGGTTGTTTCCATAGGAACAGCAGTGGGTATTTTTCAACATCATCTTAAAATAACAGCACAGACTAGAAATATGCTAGTTTTAATTCCCAGATTGTCAAATGTAACCTTTTCTTCTGAAATCAATAATACTTGTCTAATGGAGAAACGCCCAGGAACCTTCAGTAAAGGATGAACTTCTGTACTGGAGTTCTAGAATGTTCTGCCTTGCTGAAGCACTCTTTCTCTTAGTTTTTATTCACCCGCTCTCTCTTTCTTTCCATGCCTTTTTGGTCTCTTTTCCTGTCTGTCTTTAATTTTCTTTTATACACACACACAGCTTTAATCACTTGTGTGCATGTGTGTGTGCATGTATGAGCTTTTGTTGTGTGTGGGTGTGTGTGTGTGTGTGTGTGTTGTATCGCCGTGTTTCGTCGTCTGGTAAAAACACAGAAGGATGTTATGGTTCACATGCGAGCTCCAAGCCACACCTGAACACATGAGCAGCTCTGTAGTGAGACGAGCTCTGCCTCTTCCTCTCTCCAGAGCAGCGACATGTTTCTCTGCCAGGGAACTTTAGAGTGCAACTCAGAGGAGGTTTTGGATGTTACTGCACTCGCACCTTGTATGGCCGGACATAGATCTCCAGTTGAATGTAGTTGACCTTCAACTATTTGAAGCGCTATCTTTTTTCACTCCCCCCCCCCCTTAATCTTTCACTAAAAGGGTTTCTCCCTCACTATCACTTCCATCTCCTCCCTCTGTTTTTATTTCATTCTCGCTCCCTCCCTCCCTAGCTCCCTTTCTGTCTCGCTGTCTCAACCAACCCCCGACTGTATCTCTCACAATTCCCTATCTCTCATCGCATTTTTTACCCTTCCTCCAAATCCACGGCCTTCCTTTATTTATGTGGAGTGTTTTGACATCCCTTCCATCTTTTGCTCGCCTTCGTTCGCTCTTTCCTTCTCTCCCTCTCTCTCTCTCTCTCTCTCTCTCTCTCTCTCTCTCTCTCTCTCTCTCTCTCTCTCTCTCTCTCTCTCTCTCTCTCTCTCTCTCTCTCCCCCACTCTCTCATGTCTGGAGCAGCTAGATCTGATCAGTTCTTTAGGTAGATTGTGTTCCCTGAGGCAGTGATGGAACTGACCCTCTCCTCCCAGGGGACTGGAAGACTAACCTGCATCCTGTGGGTGTGTCTGTGGGTGTGTCTGTGGGTGTGTCTGTGTGTGTGTCTGTGTGTGTGTCTGTGGGTGTGTCTGTGGGTGTGTCTGTGTGTGTGTCTGTGTGTGTGTCTGTGTGTGTGTCTGTGTGTCTGTGTGTGTGTCTGTGGGTGTGTCTGTGTGTGTGTCTGTGTGTGTGTCTGTGTGTGTGTCTGTGTGTGTGTCTGTGTGTCTGTGGGTGTGTCTGTGGGTGTGTCTGTGTGTGTGTCTGTGTGTGTGTCTGTGTGTGTGTCTGTGGGTGTGTCTGTGGGTGTGTCTGTGGGTGTGTCTGTGTGTGTGTCTGTGGGTGTGTCTGTGTGTGTGTCTGTGGGTGTGTCTGTGTGTGTGTCTGTGTGTGTGTGTGTGGGTGTGTCTGTGGGTGTGTCTGTGTGTGTGTCTGTGTGTGTGTGTGTGGGTGTGTCTGTGGGTGTGTCTGTGTGTGTGTCTGTGTGTGTGTCTGTGGGTGTGTCTGTGTGTGTGTCTGTGTGTGTGTCTGTGGGTGTGTCTGTGTGTGTGTCTGTGGGTGTGTCTGTGTGTGTGTCTGTGGGTGTGTCTGTGTGTGTGTGTGTGTGTGTCTGTGGGTGTGTCTGTGGGTGTGTCTGTGGGTGTGTCTGTGTGTGTGTCTGTGGGTGTGTCTGTGTGTGTGTCTGTGTGTGTGGGTGTGTCTGTGGGTGTGTCTGTGTGTGTGTCTGTGTGTGTGTCTGTGGGTGTGTCTGTGTGTGTGTCTGTGTGTGTGTCTGTGGGTGTGTCTGTGTGTGTGTCTGTGTGTGTGGCTGTGTGTGTGTCTGTGGGTGTGTCTGTGTGTGTGTCTGTGGGTGTGTCTGTGGGTGTGTCTGTGGGTGTGTCTGTGGGTGTGAGTGTACAAGTGTTTGTGTGTGTGTGGAGAGAGGTCCATCTGCGCCTTCCTGCTACAGTTACCCTGGTCACCATAGTGATTATACACACACACACACACACACACAGACATGGTCACCGTGGTGATTGAGATTAATTAAAGAAGACCCCCCATGAAGCTGAGGGCTCTGAACTCCAAATGCATGCTGGGAGGAAGTCAGCAACGTGAAAGGGCTTGTGTTTATTTAATAGACCTCACACAGAGAGCACACACTGTGTAAATGAACACGCACACATACTGTATAAACACACACATTGCAGTATGTGTGGTCACGTGTTTAAGTACAGTAGGTGTGTTAATAGTGTATGCATCAATGTTTTATTGACGTTTGTGTTTCTGTAAGGCTCCATCATGACCGTACCATGAACTCTGTGTGTGTGTGCGTACGTGTGGGTCTGTGCGTGTGTGTGTCTGTGTGTGCGTGTCTGTGCATGTGTGTGTGTGTGGAGCAGGTGTCAGGGCGTGGGGATGAATAGCAGGGCTTCTGATGAGAGTGTGGTGGTCTCTCTCGGCTCCAGTAGTTATGTCCTCTTCCCCTCCATTCCTCACATGTGATGGACCAGAGTGCAGAGAGGAGAAGGGGGAGGGAGGGAGGGAGGGGGGGAGGGAGGGGGGGGGGGGGGGGAGAGGGAAGGGGAGAGAAAGGTGTATGTAGAGAGAGGGAGTAGAGATGGAGAGGGAGGAGGTACAGAGAGAGAGAGAAAGAGAGAGAGAGAGAGAGAGAGAGAGAGAGAGAGAGAGGGGGAGAGAGAGAAGGAGAGAGAGAGGAAGGAGGGGAGAAAGGGAAGGAGGTGGAGATAGAGGGAGGAGGGGGTGAGATACAGAGGGAGGTGGAAAGAGTGGAGAGGGAGGGGGTGAGACAAGTAGGTATAGACAGGGGGAGAAGGGAGGGAGCAGGGGGAGAGACGTCGCTGTAAACTCCGAGGTGAAGAAAGCGAGGGGTGAAGCGAGAGAGGGTAGGGATGGCGGGAAGGGAGAACCCGCACAGAGAAACACAGGAAGGGGAGGAGAAGAGGGAGAGATGAGGAAAAGAAGAGAGGAGTCAAACCTGAAAGTCTGAAGGGAGGAAGGAGAGGATGACACATGCTTGGAGTCATGGCCAGACTGACATGAGAGCTGTGTGTGTGCTGTACACCTTCAGCATTTGAAGCAAAATACTAAGAAACACAGGATGGAGGCGGGCGATGGAGCGAGTGGGGGGGGTGGAGGTAGGAGGATAAGAGAAAGAGAGAGAGAGATCTTGTGGGCATTATGGTCTGGTGTCGGCCGAGCTTTCTGGCTTATCGATTTCACCTGTCAGATAAGAATGAACCAGTCTTTAGCAGTGCCGGGGGGCAGGGGGAGGGAGGGCAGGGGCGGTGTGTGTGTGTGTGTGTGTGGGGGGGGGGGGGTGTTAGGATATACACACTAACCGTCTCCTCTTCTGATGGTGGTGAAGGATTTTCACTCATCCAGCCCTGTGTGTGTGTGTGTGTGTGGAGAAAGCTTTCCCTCAGCCTGATTGTAACTGTCTCCCTCTCTCTCTCTCTCTCTCTCTCTCTCTCTCTCTCTCTCTCTCCCTCTCTCTCTCTCCCTTTCTCTCTCTCTCTCTCTCTCCCTCTCTGTCTCTCTCTCTCTTTCTCTCTGTCTTTGTATGTCTCTCCTAGGGGCTATTACTATAGTTTACGTAAGACTCGCTTCTTTAACTTTTCAGTTCAAGAGTTGTTGTCAATGCTTTTTGATCCAGACAGCTGCAGAAATAGATATCTTAGAAAAATCCCTTCAAAGAAAAGTAGTCAAGGACAAAATATTTACAGAACAGAGGAATTTGCAGCTAATTAAATGATTGTGTATAGTGTGTGCTTAGCATAGAACACTCTTAGCGCAACTGAAAGAACGAGGTTTGGATGGAGCAGTAATGTAACCTGTGAAGATCATGTCAGAATGGATTATTTACGTAGGAAATATTTAGTTTGCGTTTGTAACAATGTGATCCTTACAATCAAGAATAAACAATTATTACATCAGAAGGAATAGGTGCATCCGCCAGTAGATCTATATATCAATCTGTATGTCCATTGTGAATTCAAACGCATGTGTATGTTGTACTATGTGTGCATGTGTACAGACACACATTCACTATGTGTGTCTACACAGCACATTTCAAAGTGCTAACTTAACCACCAGGATGAGAGGGGACCTATATAAACGCACGACAAGTACAATCAGTCGTAATGGGACTCATTGAACATGTCGTGTGTATGTGTGGCATTGTGTGTTTCACCGGTGTGTGTAGCGTGTGTGTAGCGTGTGTGTGGCGTGTGTGTAGCGTGTTTTAGCGTGTGTGTGGCGTGTGTGCGCCGGGGGTGTGTAGTGTGTGTGTAGCGTGTGTTTAGTGGGTGTGAAGTGTGTGTAGCGTGTGTGTAGCGGGTGTGTAGCGTGTGTGTAGCGTGTGTTTAGTGCGTGTGTA
Organism: Osmerus mordax; assembly: GCF_038355195.1. Taxonomy (NCBI): domain Eukaryota; kingdom Metazoa; phylum Chordata; class Actinopteri; order Osmeriformes; family Osmeridae; genus Osmerus; species Osmerus mordax. The sequence continues at coordinate 6,527,159 of NC_090064.1, forward strand.
GCGGGTGTGTAGCGTGTGTGTAGCGTGTGTTTAGTGCGTGTGTAGCGGGTGTGAGTGTGTGTGTAGCGTGTGTAGCGGGTGTGTAGCGTGTGTGTAGTGTGTGTGTAGCGTGTGTTTAGTGGGTGTGAAGTGTGTGTAGCGTGTGTGTAGTGTGTGTGTAGCGGGTGTGTAGCGTGTGTGTAGCATGTGTTTAGTGCGTGTGTAGCGGGTGTGAAGTGTGTGTGTAGCGTGTGTATAGCGTGTGTTTAGTGTGTGTGTAGCGGGTGTGTAGGATGTGTGTAGCTTGTGAGCGCGTCTCACTCGTCCTGATCTCTTCTCAGGGTCGGGGCCTGAGCGACGGCCAGTGGCACGCTGTGCGTCTGGTTGCCAAGGAGAACTTGTCATGCTGACGGTGGACGGAGACGAGGCCTCGGCGGCCCGCACCAACACACCCGTCTCCATAACGACCGGCGGAAACGTACCACCTTGGAGGTAATGTCCATGTGGGATGGGAGTTGAATTGACAGTGTGGGGTACTGGCTGAATCCATAGTGTGGGGTACAGGCTTTTCCCTGCTGGATCTAATGTGTAGTACAGGTATTTCCTAAAGTGGTATCTATTGTGTGTGGTAATGTCTATTTCCTGGAGGGGTATCTGTGTGGTAATGTCTATTTCCTGGAGGGGTATCTGTGTGGTAATGTATATTTCCTGGAGGGGTATCTGTGTGGTAATGTCGATTTCCTGGAGGGGTATCTGTGTGGTAACGTCTATTCCTGGAGGGTACTGTGTGGTAATGTCTATTTCCTGGAGGGGTATCTGTGTGGTAATGTCTATTTCCTGGAGGGGTATCTGTGTGGTAATGGTCTATTTCCTGGAGGGTATCTGTTGTGGTAATGTCTCTTTCCTGGAGGGGTATCTGTGTGGTAATGTCTCTTTCCTTTCTCATCGGGCTCATTCGTTCCTGATTTCATCGGTCATGAGAGAAAATGACACTCAATCTTCTTATGCTCTTGCTCGCTAGTAGTCAACACTGTCAATCAGATGGTGGAACCTCTATATGTCGATGCTTTTGATTGGTCTATATCAATGATTTACTCAATACATTTATTCACAGAGGTTACACATAGGCTAGCTATGTGCTTATCTGAGAGTGGAAACACACACACACACACAGATGCACAATACCACGCATGCACACTTGTATGTATGCACGCAAACTCAAGCACGCACTCCAACACACTTTCACACAGACACACAAGCAAGTGAGAGTGAGTGAGGTTCCTGGACGATTCATCAAAGTTACTGAGGACGCCAGGTTAATGATGCCAGACACCACTGTCTGTCTGTTAGAACATGGACCCGGATCTAATTGTGTGTGTGGTGTGTGTGTGTGTGGATTTACCTCAGTGTGTGCTTGCTTGTGCGTATATGTGTGTGTGTGTGCGGGGGGGGGGGGGGGGGGGGGGTGCAGGGGTGTAAGTATGGTGCGCTCGTGGATGTGATTGTGTGCTTCTCACTAAACTATCTTTTCTAACGGAAAGATATATGGTGTGGGTGCTGATAGCCTCCTCAGAACAACTCCTTGAACATCCCTCTCCTCTCGCTCTCTCCCTCTCTCCCTCCCAGGCCTCTATCCTTCCGTACAAACCCCCCTCTTACTGATGGACTCAACATTAGGAGAGGAGAACACACATTCGAACACACACAGACACACGCAGACACACACACACACACATGCAAAGACATACACACAGACAGGCCTTTACACACACACACCCATATACACACGCAATCACGTTCTTCTGTCTCTCTATCCATTCTGCTACAGTAGATTTGTATAATCATCATCTTATTTTTGCAAGGACTATCTTATCTTCCTTCCAATCCTCTTCTTCCTTCTCCTCCTATTCCTCCTTCTCAAATCAGATAAAACTTGTACAGCCTTATTTACAAGCAAGGTCACACAGAGCTTCCACAGATGCCCATAGAACTGCACTTAAACCTCCTCCTCTTCCTCCTATTCCTCCTCCTCTTCCTCCTCACAGTGAGACAGAGTGAGAGAGAGAGAGATAAGGAGAGAGAGAGATAAGGAGAGAGAGAGAGAGAGAGAGAGAGAGGGAGAGAGAGAGAGAGAGGAGAAGAGAGAGAGAGAGAGAGAGAGAGAGAGAGAGAGAGAGAGAAAGGAGAAAGAGAGAGAGAGAGAGAGAGAGAGAGAGAGAGAGAGAGAGAGAGAGGGAGAGAGAGAGAGAGAGAGAGAGAGAGAGAGAGAGAGAGAGAGAGGGAGGAAAGTTAATAGAGAGGCTCTCGGAAGGTTATCTGTGGTTCTGCCAAGGAACATGAACCATAATTCATCATCTTATATTTAAACGTTGAACTTGGCTCCACGAGTGAGACAGATGGAGAGAATGGATGGAGGGAAGTATATTTCTACAGGCATTACAAACGTGTGCGGAGAGAATACGATTCCCCCCCCACACACACACAGACACACACACAAACATTTACAGACACACACATATTTACAGACCCTCACAGAAATCCATTGCGAACACGGACGCACACTCAAATACAAACAGAAGTTTGTTTTGAGGCAGACAGGAAGATTTCTGTGTCAAAAAATCCCCTTTCAAACAGCCGCTAATGAGCGGGCTGAATTTATGATGAGTCGTAGGTTCGTTTTCCTCGTTAATTTTACATGATATAATGAATGCTGACGAGCACTAGCTGATAAACACCAGAGGTTTGGGGATACAAATATGCCAATATGATATGAATAGATGTATGTAACAGCTTTGAATGTTTACTACATACAGCAAACTAATGGACCTCTTTTTTTTTTTTTATATTTAAATTACTTATCTGTTTACATGCTCCATCTTCCTTCTCCCCCACATAGCTTCCTCTGCAATCCTTTGAATGACGTGTGTGTATGTGTGTGGTGTGTGGGCCTGCATGTGTGTGTGTTTGTGTTTGCGTGTGTATGTGCATTGTTCTATCGTTCTTTGCTGATTGATTCCATTTGTTACATCCTATGGTCCTAAATTGACTTCAGTGTTTACACGTTGTGGTGGCATTTGACAATTACTATGAATGCACTACGTAATTAATAATGCAGATTATTAACCAAGCAATCAAAATCAAGGGAATCATGCATGTGTTTATGTGTGTGTGTGTGTGTGAGGGGGGGGGTGCAGGGCTAATCTCTCCAGACTGCGCTCTCTCTACAAACAGAGCTGCTGTATTTCTCCCAGACGCCCCGCCGTATGCGGCGAGTCGCTTGGCGAGCGCCTCATCTCCATGCCAACGTTCAGGCGTGACAGGGTACAGAACAGAGAGAAGGGGCCCTGCCAAGGCTGACCCTCCTGTCTCTCTTTCTGTAAAGAAACAACACCGGAGAACCTGTAGTCTGGATGGACCGGCCCTCAGACTCACTCGGCACGTTGTAACAGGTGTTCCGCCTCCATCCTCACTCAGCCTGCGCAGGGGCAGTGAGAGGGGAGTGGGGGAGCTGGTTGGAGGGGCGTCAGAGCTGGATGGGAGGAGTGGGGTGGTGTGGGGTTCAAAGCTTGGGGTGTGGTTACCTTGTTGACGGGGCCCGCTCGATTTGTTCTACATGGTCTCCCAGGTGGCTGGCTCAAAGTGTGTTAACTGTACCAGCTCTGCTTCGTGACACGAATCAAACAACCCCTCGGTGGGCCAATTTATGAGTCCACAATGTGGAAAATCCCTCTCTGACCTCAAACTGTGGTCTTGCGGAGGCGAGAGTCGTACCATCGCTCGGACAGAGCGATGACAAACCTGGTGTCTGAAATGTTCTGTCAACGGGGAGGACATTAAGCGAATGTCCTGCTTCACTATGAGAAGGTGACAGGAAACGGTGTTTTTTCACACTTTATGATAGTGTGCGTGTGTGTGTTGTTTCCTCCATGCAGTCGGGTTCCCGTCCAAGCAGAGACAATTATCGCACAAATCAAGATTAATTGGAGTTATACTGATGCTTGACAGCCACACGCACGTGTACTCACACACTCTCTCTTTCACACGCTTGCACTTTCTCTCACGCACACACACACACACTATTAGCATTATTCCGGTGCTTGACAAACACTTATAATGGGTTATGACAAAGGGCAATTCAACTTGGTAATGGACACATCCACACACACACACACACACGCATGAACGCACACAGACACACACATGCACACACACACACAAACCCAGCGGCTGTCTGTTGTTGACGGTAAAAGGTAATGTGAGATAGAAGATAATTACGCATCATGATGGTTAATCAGCCGTAGAGAAGGTAATCTTAAGTAGGAGGAGTTTTGTGCGTGTGTGTGGATGTGTCTGTGCGTATTTGATCTATGTGCGTATCCTTGAGTAGTACATATTTGTTTTCCTCCTCATCTGCAGTAGCTTAAGAACAAAGTTGAGAGTTAACAAGCAGAGATGGTGTGTTGATGCTGAAGGACAGCTAACTCCTAAAGGAGCAGCTAGCTAGAAGCGTTGGCATAGCATTAGCCCTCAAAGCCCACCAGGCATAATTTGCAGTCATCAGGACCTATATTACATGTTCACATGCCAGACATCCCAACCCGCAGAGACTCATTTCCGGGAGTACCCCCCCCCCCCCCATACCTACATGTTACCTATTTTACATGTTAGCATGCTAGCTTTAGCAGCCATTGCTTAGAGCCCACAGGTAGCACCTTAAATGTTAGCAGGCTAGCAGTGGTCAACAGGGATAGGTTCAGTGTCATATTCCTGCTGGCTTTTCACTGTGTTTTTGAGGTAAGAAGTCGCAATAGACACTGAGACCAATCTCTTATCCTCCTCTCTTCCTTTCCTCTCCTCCTCTCTTCCTCTCCTTTCCTCCACACTTCCTCTCATCTTCTCCTCACCTCTCCTTCTCTCTTTGTCTCCTCTCCTCACCTCTCTTCCTCTCCTCTCCTCTTTTCTCCTCTCCTCCTCTCTTCCTCTCCTCTCCTCCTCCCCTCAACTATTCTTATTCTCCACTCCTTTCCTCCTCTCCTATTCTCCTTTCCTCTCCTCTCCAATTGGTTTCAGTCTTTAAGTCTTTTATTTCAACCTTGACTATGCAAGCAGAAAAGTATTGGATAAAGAGATAAAATGTTTCCCACAGTATGTAGAGAGACCTAGAGCACCTTTACACACACTCCCACACCACAAAATGCTCATGAAATATAGATCAGCCACAAAGGCGCTTGTTATCTGAGAGCAACGGTGTGTGTGTGTGTGAAGGGTGTCGTGGGGAATTCACAAAAAGTGTTTTACCTTGAATCAATCAGAAGACAATAACTCAAACAAAGATAGCTGGTAGTTGGAAGGCAAGTTCAGTTTCCTACAGTGTGTGAGTGTGTGTGTGTGTGTGTGTGTTTGCTACCAATAGATTACACCCAGGCTGAGCAATAGGGAACCCTCTTGTCTCCTTCTGTCCTGCTTCTGCTCTGCTCTATTGATCTGCCTTCAGCGACGGGCTCTACGCCAGACTCACTCACTCACACACACCCACACACCCACCCCCCCCCCCCCCCACACACACACACACAGACACACACAAACACACACACACACTGTATACACACACACACACAGACTGTATACACACACACACACTGTATAGAAACACACATCTACACACACACACATACCTGCACACACTCATTTACACACACACACACACACACATACTGCGTATCTAGGAGGTAGAGCCAAGCTCTGGCAGTATGCCCACAGCACACACACACACCTGCTCCTCTGTATACCCACAGCAGTAAGACCAGCTCCACCAGACAGACTCTGCTGAGGATATGCACTCCACTAAGCTGCTGGTTGGGGACTATTAAGCTGGAGCAGCTCTGAGACTTGGTAACAATCCAGTTATGCTTGGCTAGACTGGCCCCCCAGGGGATTCTGGGAGATGTGGTCCGCACCCATGGTAATACAGAGTGAGGAAGACAGATGTTGGTGTGGTTATGGCGGAACTGTGTCTGAACCAATGGGAGGCCACTGAGAAAAAGTGGGTGTGGCCAGGATCTGTTGTACATCCAGTGGGTTGAAGGATGCGGATGATTTGGGTATGGCCTGGGGCTGTAATTGGGCCTGTCTGGGTGGGTTGGAAAGCCCTTATTGGTTCATAGTTACCAGGCTTATGTGGGTCCTTTCAGGTGATGGTCTGCCACTACAGGGAGAAAGATGGAGGAGCACAACAGATGTGATAACACTCCAGTGTTTAAGAGCTCCATGGTGTCTTCCCCAGGTCCCTCCCTCCCTCCTCTACCACATCCCTTCCTCCTACCCCTCTCCCCTGTCCTCAGGAGATTTCTCAACCTTATTCTCTCAGAAGGATCTCCACCTCCGTCCCTCCCTCCCTTTCCTTTGTCCTTCCCTCCCTCCCTCCCTCCCTCCCTCGTTTTTTCCTTCCTTCCTTCCTTCCCACCCACCCACCCACCCACCCACCCTCCCTACCTCTCTACCTCCCTCCTGCCCTGTCTCTTTCCTTCCCTCCCTCCTGTCCTCCCTCTGTCTCTCCTTCTCTCCACCCGTCTATTCTCCCTCCCTGGTGGCTAGACAGCAGACAGGTGTGGGAGGAGGTGAGACAGATGGCAGGGATGGCTGGATGAACTTTTTTGTAAAATATGAGAAACTAAAAGAGAACTGAGGGAATTGAGGAACATACACAGACACTCACAGACAGTACACCTACACAGACACACACACACTCTCATAAACACACGCCTACACATTCACACAGTCGACACACTCTCACAAACACACACATTTTCTGGGGTAGAAAACACAGCACTAGTTATTTGTCCATAAAAGTCATAAATGACCCCAAGAGTTCCCAGATGCACACACACACACACACACACACACACACACACACACACACACACACAGACAGACCTTGAAGGCCTGGCACTCTAATAGCAGTGTGATGGCCCGTCCTTGGGATTGATGTCCACCCTGTTGTCTGTCTAGAACACTGATGATGGAGAAGTCATTGAGTCCCAGTGTTTTATGGGCACCCTAAGTGTTTATGCCCTGGATGCGTTCCTTCTACTTATCCCTCCACCCAATAGTATCACACACACACACACATAGCCTTACCCTTGTCCCCTCACCTCGTCATTTCACACAAACACCAACCCTGTCCCCCATCATATAATGGCTCTGGTACTAACAAACACACACACTCACACACTTAGCCCCAGCCTCGTCTCTGTAGCAGTCAAGGCCCTAGTCCCATCTTTGGATGGCCCATTGGTTTCGGTGTCTCTATCAGGTTTACAGCAGCCATCAAGGCTAATGGGGGTTGTGGCTGTGCTGTAAAGACCCTGATGACATCTCCCAGGTACAGAACAGTGCTGACGACCCAACCTGAAGACCAGCACAGCCCTGGGGCCGGTCCCTCATCAAGGATAATCACATTCTTCTTGTCGCTGCTATTGTCAATGGCTTCTTTGAAGTCACTTGGGGTTCACTTGTGTGTTTTATTTGTTGATGTCGGTGAGCCTCTTTATATGTCTTTCTTCCCCCTCTCTCTCACTTTCTTTCTTTCTTCCTCCCTCTCTTTATTTCTCTCCTCCTCCTTTCCCTCCTCGCTCTTTTTCTGCCTCAATTCCTACCGACCCTCCTCCTTCTTTTTCTTCCTCTCTTCCTTACTTCATTGCTCTCTATCTCTCTTTGTCGTTTCCCCTTCTACAGGCTACTTCCTGCCAACCCTAACTCCGCCCACCCAGCGCTCTTTCCAGGGCTGCATGCAAGCGATCCTATTGGACGACCAGCCTGCTGATCTGCATTCATTGGAGAAAGGCATTTTGGGAGCTTTTGAGAATGTCAGCCTGGATATGTGTGCCATCATAGACAGGTGAGACACACAGATGTTGAAATGTACACACACTCATACACACTCAAACATACACACACACATACACATATATACACATGCACCTACATACAAACACACAGACTTATACAATTACACACAGACACCTCAACACACCCACATAAATGCACACACATACACCTACACACACAGGCACACAAACACACACACACACACACACCAGGAGACAAAACATCACAATTATAATGTGAATAAAATCAATTCCTCATTTACTATTATTACTGGAATGTGTATCCTTAATAAGGTTCTCCCTGGAATGTGGAACGTTATGCAGTTGTCCCTGGATTGATTCCAGCGCGCGTGTGTGTGTGCATGAGACCATAATTAGTAACTGAATGTCAGGCCTCAGCATCGCTGCATGATGCTAATTACATTTATTTTAAACACACACACGTACAAACACACACACACACACACACACACACACACACAGAGCTTCTTAAAAGCCTCGTCACGTTTATCATTCCTGGCGGGCTTTTGGAACACCTCATGAGAACACGAGTTCCAAGTTCCTGTAGTGGAGCATTAGAGAACATCACTGTCATGTTCAGCAACATTCTGTTCTCAACTTGACATTCAACACATTAGCACCCTGCATGCTGTCAACTAGAACTTGACATTCAACACACAAGAACCTAACATTCTACTCAAACTTGACATTCAACCCACTGGAGCCCAACATGCAGTCAACTAGAACTTGACATCCTACACACTAGAACCCAACATTCAGCCCACTAGAACCCATGTTTCAGCCACTAGAACCCATGTTTCAGCCACTAGAACCCATGTTTCAGCCACTAGAACCCATGTTTCAGCCACTAGAACCCAACATTCATCCCACTAGAACCCATGTTTCAGCCACTAGAACCCATGTTTCAGCCACTAGAACCCATGTTTCAGCCACTAGAACCCATGTTTCAGCCACTAGAACCCAACATTCAGCCCACTAGAACCCATGTTTCAGCCACTAGAACCCATGTTTCAGCCACTAGAACCCATGTTTCAGCCACTAGAACCCATGTTTCAGCCACTAGAACCCATGTTTCAGCCACTAGAACCCAACATTCAGCCCACTAGAACCCATGTTTCAGCCACTAGAACCCATGTTTCAGCCACTAGAACCCATGTTTCAGCCACTAGAACCCATGTTTCAGCCACTAGAACCCATGTTTCAGCCACTAGAACCCAACATTCAGCCCACTAGAACCCATGTTTCAGCCACTAGAACCCATGTTTCAGCCACTAGAACCCAACATTCAGCCCACTAGAACCCATGTTTCAGCCACTAGAACCCATGTTTCAGCCACTAGAACCCATGTTTCAGCCACTAGAACCCATGTTTCAGCCACTAGAACCCAACATTCATCCCACTAGAACCCATGTTTCAGCCACTAGAACCCATGTTTCAGCCACTAGAACCCATGTTTCAGCCACTAGAACCCATGTTTCAGCCACTAGAACCCAACATTCAGCCCACTAGAACCCATGTTTCAGCCACTAGAACCCATGTTTCAGCCACTAGAACCCATGTTTCAGCCACTAGAACCCATGTTTCAGCCACTAGAACCCAACATTCAGCCCACTAGAACCCATGTTTCAGCCACTAGAACCCATGTTTCAGCCACTAGAACCCATGTTTCAGCCACTAGAACCCATGTTTCAGCCACTAGAACCCATGTTTCAGCCACTAGAACCCAACATTCAGCCCACTAGAACCCATGTTTCAGCCACTAGAACCCATGTTTCAGCCACTAGAACCCAACATTCAGCCCACTAGAACCCATGTTTCAGCCACTAGAACCCATGTTTCAGCCACTAGAACCCATGTTTCAGCCACTAGAACCCATGACATTGTCCTGTCCTCCCTGGGGGTAAGCTTCTGGCTTGTGACCATTCTATGAGGCAACACACAGACATACCAGGGTAAGCACATATCTTCCTCTACTGCGCACAAACACATAGTGAAACACGCAAGTCATGTCACACAAGCACGGCGTATAGTATATCACACGCTCACGTGAGAACTCTGTTGCTAGCAGTCAGGCTATAACAGCTGAAGAGGTGGAGAAATGGCTTCTGGAATAAAAACAAAACACAGTCTCATTTGAACTGGCTGAATCCACTCCAGAGGTAATTACAGTTTTGATGACGTGTGTTGTCTCGTATGAACACCGGTGAAGATGAGGTACTTGGCAGGCTCCCAGGAACATTCTAGCACTGTCATCCACACACACCTGACCAACCTGAGAGAAGAACACATTCAAATGTTAAAGTTCAGTTTTAAAGTTCAGCCGGGCCAATGTATTGATCTGTCCACACACACACACACACTCACTCACACACTCAAGCACACACTCACGCACATGCACGCTCACACTCACACACACAAACAGGACAGACTCATCGGCTCTCCAATGTTCTTTGTCCTATTTTAGATCATTGCTGTGTGATGTGTTCACACAAGCCCGACCACCGAGGAGCCTGACATCACAGCGTCAGCCTCTCTGTTTCCCTCTCACTCCCTCCCTTTGTTTCTCTCTTTTCTATTTTCCCTGTCTCTCCCTTTCTTGCTCTGTATCTCTGTCTCTCTCTCTCTCCTTGTCGTTCTCTCTGCTCTTCTCTCTTTGTTTCCTCGCCTGTTCTTCCCTCTCCCCGTCTCTTTCACTCGAGCTATTGTTCTCTGCAGTTTGATTTGTTGTGTTGTTTTTGTGTTTGCCTTTTTTTCTCTCTCCCTATCTTACCTCCTCCTCTGCCTGCTTGTTTCCCTCCAGAGTGTCTTCACACACACGCACACACACCCACGCGCGCACACACACACACACAGTTGCTGGTAGTGCGCCACAGGCAGAAGCATCAAGGTTGTCTCGTATTGTTTAACAGTAAACACATCAGAGAGAGGCACACACCTGGTCGTCAAAACATGGCTGACCCTGGCAGCAAGGGACGACATTACAGTCATGACGATGCTAATGTACAGGACGGTGAATATTCTGGGAGAGATATGGCCTGTCTAACAGCCTGGGTGGACAGGAAGTAGCTGGTGTACAGACAGTAGCAGGGATGCAGGAGGTAGCAAGTGTACAAGAGGTATCTGACATACAGGGAGCTAGCAGCTGGTGAACAGGAAGCAAGAGGTTTATAGGGAGAAATTGCTGCACGGAGCCTTCAGACCCTGGTACAATGAATGAGTCTATATATCACCTAGGGCTTTTCAGTTCTCTCCTGCACTGTTGAAAATGGATTTTCTGTTTCTCTCTCTCTCACTCCCACCCTTTGCCCCTCTCTCCTACCCTGTTGCTTACCCTCTCTCCCTCTCTCCTTTTCTCCCTTCCTCCCTCCCTTCCTCCCTTCCTCCCTTCCTCCCCCCCCCTCCCTCTGCCTCTATCTCTCCCTCCGTGTCTCCAGGTGTATGCCTAATCACTGTGAACACGGAGGCAGGTGCAGGCAGACCTGGGACAACTTCAGCTGTACCTGCGATGGGACCGGGTACACCGGAGCCACCTGCCACACTTGTAAGTGTGCGTGTTTGTGGTTTTGCCAGTGTGTGCGTGTGTCAGTGTGTGCGGGTGGGCGGTGTGTTTGTTCAAAGTATGTGTATTTGCTCCTTTTGTGCTCTTGCAAGGAAATCCATAGATGGAGTGATGGGAAGAGAGAGAGAGAGAGAGAGAGAGAGAGAGAGAGAGAGAGAGAGAGAGAGAGAGAGAGAGAGAGCTGCCTGCAGAGACGATGAGATGTAGCTAATGTGTCTCAGCAGTCCCTTTCCTGCACACACACACATTTAGTCATTTAGCAGACATTTAGTCATTTAGCAGACACTCTTATCCAGAGCGATTTACAGTAAGTACAGGGACATTCTCCCCGAGGCAAGTAGGGTGAAGTGCCTTGCCCAAGGACACTACGTCATTTGGCAGAGCCGGGGATCGAACCGGCAACCTTCTGATTACTAGCCCGATTCCCTAACCGCTCAGCCACCTGACACCCTGACACACACACACACTCACACTACCCCCACGCTCAAACACCCAGTCAGATTTGGGTTTCAGTGCTCTGTGTACTCCTAAGCCAGCAGAGATCAGAAAGAGATGGAAGAGAGAGAGAGAGAGAACGTGGATGAAGGAAGAGAGAAGGGGAGGGCTATTCCAGAGAGGACAGCGAGGAGAGGGTCCCCGGTAGACCGCTCCTCACAAGACTCTCCTGTTTTCTACGTCAGGGCCGGCGTGCGTACCTGCGTGCGTGTTTGTGTGTATACGTGTGTGTGTGTGTTTGTGAGAATGTGCGCGTCTGCATGTGTCTGGTGTCTGTGTTCATCTGTTTGTTACTTCTCAACAGAAAGCAGGCCGATCGCTTGTCTAAATCAATGATCTACTCAGATTGGGTCTTCATGTTTCTGTTGTCTTTTGTAATCTTGTGGAGGGAATGTCTGTCAGTGTTGTCTTTGGAGGCTCGAGAGCAGCTCTAGACAGTCAGCATTTACCCAAGTGAACTGTCCTCCCTCTGAACCAGAGAGACAGACAACGTCTGAATAGAAACTTTAAAAGACACAGAGACACTGAGATAGACAGAGAGAGAGAGAGAGAGAGAGAGAGAGAGAGAGAGAGAGAGAGAGAGAGAGAGAGAGAGAGAGAGAGAGCAAAAGAGAGAGAATGTCAACCAAATATGTTTCAATCGAACTCCTTCCCTCCCTCACTCCCTTCTCCCCTCCCGCCTCCCGCCCCACTTCCTTCCTTCCTTCCTCCCCCCCTCCCTTCCTCCATCCCTCCAACTTCCCTCCCTCCCTCCCTCTCCCTTTTCTCTCCCACCGTTCTCCCTCCCTCTCTCCCTTCCTCACCCTGAGTTGGAATCCCTGTTTTTCTCCAGCACCACTGCGTGATAATGATCTGCCATGTAGAGTCAGTACTCTGTGTTGAGGAGCACATGGTGTGCTCTCGACAAAGAACCACGACGATGACAAGCTGCCATTCACTGGTTGCAGCGCATTACCGATGTCGTCCATCTCTTCCAGCACTCGGCAGTATAATTAATATGTTGCCCTTCAAGAACCACAATGCGCCCAGACTTGGGGGACAAATGCACACGCATGCACACACGCAGACATATACACACGCGCACACTAACATAGGCGCGCGCACACATGCACACATACACACTCATAGGCAGGCTCGCACACGCTCTTCGTTACACACACATACACACACACACACACACTTTTTCTGTCTCTCACACACATCCACTTTTTCATACACTCACACACATCCACATCCACTCTCTTTCACACAAATACACAGTCGTCCTTCACCAGTCAGGGTTCAGACAATGCCTGCGGTGAAATCTGTTAAGTTTTATTATTATGAGAAAGAGGATAAGAGACGGCACATAAATGAAGACATCCACACTCTTACCGCACACATACCATTACCACACGCACACACATACCCTTACCACACGCACACACATTACCTTACCACACGCACACAAACGCATTCATCTCTCTTACACGCACACACATCTCACACGCACACACATACCCTTACCGTGCACTCACGTATTCATCTCTCTCTCACACACACACACACACACACATTCATTGCACACACACACACACACACACACACATCCTAATCTTCAATTTGAAGGTGGTTCGTTTATAGGCTGGTATGTTGGAATGTTGCGGAGGTGTATAGCAGACGTGATCAGGATTCTGCTTCTTCTAATACCTGCATACCTGTTATACATCTCATATACCTGCTATATTATAGGTATATACATGATATATACATGTTATATCTTATATACATACCTACTAGTAATGTACCTGCATACTATATACATGCTATATCTTATATATACCTGCTGTATATCTAGCATACCTGCTAGATATAAACCTGCTATATCTCTAATAGACCTGCTATTTATCTAACATCCCTGCTAGATATAATAATGATGCTATATCTTATATACCTGCTACATCTACCATGTCATCCTTTACAAGGAGACCCAGGGTTCACCATGTTTGTAGTTCTGATACCCCAGTCCTGCCTCTCCCTGCAGACGCATGCTCACCCTGCGGACGCATGCTCTCCCTGCGGACGCATGCTCTCCCTGCGGACGCATGCTCACCCTGCGGACGCATGCTCTCCCTGCGGACGCATGCTCACCCTGCGGACGCATGCTCACCCTGCGGACGCATGCTCTCCCTGCGGACGCATGCTCACCCTGCGGACGCATGCTCTCCCTGCGGACGCATGCTCACCCTGCGGACGCATGCTCTCCCTGCGGACGCATGCTCTCCCTGCGGACGCATGCTCTCCCTGCGGACGCATGCTCTCCCTGCGGACGCATGCTCACCCTGCGGACGCATGCTCTCCCTGCGGACGCATGCTCTCCCTGCGGACGCATGCTCACCCTGCGGACACATGCTCACCCTGCCATGTATGAGAACAGGGCTTGTCCTCCAGGACTAGTCATCCAGCTCCTCCAACAATCACAGATGAACCCTTGAACAGGAACCGATCGTTCAATGGCTCCAGACTTATTTTGTGTACATCAAGTACATCCTGGTTGCACCAGAAGCTTTGTCGCGTCTCTGCGGAACTGTCTCTGTTCGGCCGTCTCCAAGCGCTGCCACCATGTGTGTGGAGGAGAGGGTTTTGGTCCAGCCAGCTGCTTTGGGAGCTGTCCGTGGTGCTGCAGCCTGGTCATACAGCAGGCCCATCAGCAACACAGCAGCTGTCCCTGTCCGTGGTGCTGCAGCCTGGTCATACAGCAGGCCTATGGTCAGCCGCACAGCAGCTGTCCCTGTCCGTGGTGCTGCAGCCTAGTCGTACAGCAGGCCCATCAGCCACACAGCAGCTGTCCCTGTCTGTGGTGCTGCAGCCTGGTCATACAGCAGGCCCATCAGCAACACAGCAGCTGTCCCTGTCCGTGGTGCTGCAGCCTGGTCATACGGCAGGCCCATCAGCAACACAGCAGCTGTCCCTGTCCGTGGTGCTGCAGCCTGGTCATACAGCAGGCCTATGGTCAGCCGCACAGCAGCTGTCCCTGTCCGTGGTGCTGCAGCCTGGTCGTACAGCAGGCCCATCAGCCACACAGCAGCTGTCCCTGTCCGTGGTGCTGCAGCCTGGTCATACAGCAGGCCCATCAGCAACACAGCAGCTGTCCCTGTCCGTGGTGCTGCAGCCTGGTCATACGGCAGGCCCATCAGCAACACAGCAGCTGTCCCTGTCCGTGGTGCTGCAGCCTGGTCATACAGCAGGCCTATGGTCAGCCACACAGCAGCTGTCCCTGTCCGTGGTGCTGCAGCCTGGTCGTACAGCAGGCCCATCAGCCACACAGCAGCTGTCCCTGTCCGTGGTGCTGCAGCCTGGTCATACAGCAGGCCTATGGTCAGCCACACAGCAGCTGTCCCTGTCCGTGGTGCTGAATTGGGCTCCACTCTGATCTGCACCCACAGCTCTCTCCTTCTCTCCCTGCAGCCATCTATGAGCCATCGTGTGAGGCCTACAAGCACCAGGGCAGGTCCTCAGACTCCTACTGGATAGACCCAGATGGAAGTGGTCCTCTAAGCCCCTTCAAAGTCAACTGCAACATGACAGGTGAGTGTGTGTGGGTAGAGGATGGTGTTTGTGTGTGTGTGGTGGGGTGGGGTGTACGTGTGTGTGTGTGTATGGGTGTGTGGAGGGGTGTGTTTGTGTGTATGTGTTAATGGACTGACAACTGAGCTTGTGAGAGAAGGAAAGAGAAAGGAAGAGAGATATAGACACAGATAGAAAGTGAGAGGGAGAGAGGGGAGATATGCACTGTAAACAGATTGGGGGAGAGAGGGAAAGAGAGGGGAAGATCAAGAGTCAGAGAGAGAGAGAGAGAGAGAGAGAGAGAGAGAGAGAGAGAGAGAGTGAAACAGAGAAAAATAGAGTGATAATGAAGAGAAAGAGGTGTTGGTGTCCTTAACCTCTGTGATGGTCTTAACCTGTTAGTTTCCAAGGCAACGCCGCTTATCCCGATGACATTTATTCTGAAACATACACACACACACCAACTCACACATACCAACACACACACACGCCAAGTCATACACACACACGCACACCTCTTAGAGGTCTTGTTCTGGTATGATGACGCAACCTCACTTATCCTCCCACCCGCCCACGCAATCGCACACACACACACATGCATGCGCACCCCCCCACACACACACATAGACACACACCCTCACCCAATCTCTGTCATTTTGATGAAACAGATGACTGATATGAGATGGAAGTTGAAGAACAAAGGTTGGACATTGAAGGAAATGTCACTGCTCACGGCGGCTGACATGACACACACACTCCCCAAATGACAGATCCATGACATTTACATTTACATTTATTCATTTAGCAGACGCTTTTATCCAAAGCGACTTCCAAGAGAGAGCTTTACAAAGTGCATAGGTCACTGATCATAACAACAAGATAGCCAAAAAACATTGCGAGTAGCCAAAACATGAAGCACACATTGTGAACAACCAAAGTAAGTGCCAAAGGGAAGAACCATAAGAGCATGTACTTAAACAAGTTACAATTAAACAACATGAACCGCTATAAGTGCAAGTGTACCTGTGGAAAAAAGCAAGCAACAGTAACAAAAAACAATATATCACAGCAAGAACAAAAATTTAAAACAGTTACCACTAACCACAAGAGCAACAAGTCTCTAAGCAAGAGTCATTGTGATCCTTGAGGAAACTAACATCGGGTCAAGCGAACCATTCCTAAGTACCGTTGTACTCCCGGAACAAGTGCGTCTTGAGCCTTTTCTTGAAGGTGGAGAGACAGTCAGTGTCTCTGATGGAGGTGGGGAGTTGATTCCACCACTGGGGGGCCAGACAGGAGAAGAGCTTGTGTTGGGACCGGGCGGTCTTGAGCGGTGGGACCACCAGGCGGTTGTCTGAAGAAGACCTTAGGTGACGGGTGGGGGTGTAAGGCTGCAGGAGAGACTTGATGTAGACGGGTGCAGTCCCGTTCACTGCTCGGAAGGTCAATACCAGGGTCTTGAATCTGATACGGGCCATGATAGGTAGCCAGTGGAGAGAGATGAGGAGCGGGGTAACATGGGAGCGTCTGGGTAGATTGTAGACCAGGCGGGCCGCTGCATTCTGAATCCTCTGAAGAGGGCGGGTTGCACATGCTGGGATACCAGCGAGCAGCGAGTTGCAATAATCCAACTTGGAGAGGACAAGTGCTTGGACTAGCAGCTGGGTGGAGTGCTCAGACAAGTATCTCCTGATCTTCCGGATGTTGTAGAGGGTGAATCTACACGACCGGGAGACCGCAGCAATGTGGGCCGTGAGGGAGAGCTCGTCGTCCATGGTAACCCCAAGGTTCCTGGCAGAGGATGAAGGGGTCACCGTCGCAGATCCCAGGGTGATTGAGAGATTGTGGGAGATGGAGGGTTTAGCCGGGATGATGAGAAGTTCTGTTTTGGCAAGGTTCAGCTGGAGGTGGTGCTCGGTCATCCAGGCGGAGATGTCTGTGAGGCAGGCCTCAATCCTAGCTGAGATCCCCGGATCGGTCAGGGGGAACGACAGGTACAGCTGCGTGTCGTCAGCGTAGCAGTGGTAGGAGAAGCCATGGGAGGTGATGATTGGTCCAAGTGAGGTGGTGTACAGAGAGAAGAGGAGGGGTCCAAGGACGGAGCCCTGTGGGACACCAGTGGAGAGCTGGCGAGGTCCTGACAGTTTGCCTCCCCAGGAAACCTGCTAGGATCTTCCCGACAGGTAGGATGAGATCCACTGGAGTGCAGTGCCAGTGATGCCCATCTCAGAAAGTCTAGCGAGCAGGATCTGGTGGTTAACCGTATCAAACGCTGCAGAAAGGTCCAGCAGAATGATGACGGATGACCTGGAAGCCGCTCTGGCAGACTGGAGGGCAGTGGTGACTGAAAGGAGGGCAGTCTCTGTGGAGTGGCCAGTCTTGAAGCCTGATTGGTTGGGGTCAAGCAGGTTGTTCTGAGAGAGAAAGTTAGACAGTTGGTTAGATACAGCGCGTTCAATTGTTTTTGAAAGGAAGGGTAACAGTGATACCGGTCTGTAGTTCTGGAGGACGGCAGGGTTAAGGGATGGTTTTTTGAGTAGAGGGGTAACTCTAGCCTGTTTGAAGGCAGAAGGGAAGGTGCCAGAGGTAAGAGAGGAGTTTAGGACATGGAGAAGAAAAGTTATGATGGAGGGGGAGATGAAGGTTTGAAAGAGAGGAGAGGGGATAGGATCAAGGGGACAGGAGGTGGGGCGATGAGAGAGAATGAGGTCAGAGATCTCTGCCTCAGACAGGGGAGAAAAAGAGTTTAGACATTTAGTTGGGTCAGTCATGGAGGGTGAGAGGGTAGGAAAGGTGGGTTTAGGGAACCGACTGCTAATGTCAGCGACTTTTTTCTCAAAGAAGGAGGAGAAGTCGTCTGCTGTCAGGTTGGAGGGAGGGGGTGGGGGAGGTGGGTTAAGAAGGGTGGAGAAGGTATAAAAAAGTTTGTGGGGGTTTGAAGCAGAGTTAATTTTGTTCAGAAAGTAGAGGGTTTTAGCACCAGTTATGTGAGAAGAGAAGGATTTGAGGAGGGAGTGATACTTATCAAGGTCCAGACCGCCTTTGGACTTGCGCCATCTCCTCTCAGCTGCCTGAAGGGTGGACCGTTCTTCACGAATAACATCCGTAAGCCACGGGCAGGAGGGAGAAGATCGTGCAGGCCTGGTTGACAGGGGACAGAGAGAGTCAAGTGATGCAGTTAAAGTGGTTAACAAGGTGACACACACACACTCCCCAAATGGCAGATCCATGACACACACACACACACACACACACACACACACACACACACACACACACACACACATGAACACACACACGGTTTGAATAACAAGAGTGGATCCTGCCGTAGAGAATCCTGTATGACTGAAGACACTACACAGGAAGTGTCATGTTATACAGCTTAACGACAACCAAGCCAAATGGGTCATTTCATCCTGAAGGTTCATTCTTACATCTTACACACCTGTGGTGTGTGTGTGTGTGTGTGACAGAGTACAAGGTGTGGACCACAGTAGCCAACAGCATGCCAGCGCAGACCTCAGTGACAGGATCCAGCAGAGAGAGACGCACTGTCCTCCAACTCAACTACAGCGCCTCTATGGAGCAGGTCTGACACACACACCCTCACAATACACACATACACTCACAACACACACCACCCACATATACATACACACACACGCACACACAAACCTTCTCAATCCACACACACACATCCTTCTTGTCTCGGTGAGTGTGTGTGTTTAAAGAGTGTGTGTGTGTCCCCA
>NC_090064.1:6551393-6648893 GCF_038355195.1 Osmerus mordax
AGAGAAGGAAGAGGGCAGAGGGAGGGGGGAGAGGAGAGAGGGAGGGAGGGAGGGAGGGAGGGAGGGAGGGAGGGAGGGAGGGAGGGAGGGAGGGAGGGAGGGAGGGAGGGAGGGAGGGAGGGAGGGAGGGAGGGAGGGAGGGAGGGAGGGAGGGAGGGAGAGGAGAGGGAGGGAGGGAGGGGGAGCAGAGGGAGAGGGAGGGGGAGGGGGGAGAGGAGAGGAGAGAGGAGGGAGGAGAGGAGAACGAGGGAGGGAGGGGGAGCAGAG
The DNA here is from genome assembly GCF_038355195.1 of Osmerus mordax. Taxonomy (NCBI): domain Eukaryota; kingdom Metazoa; phylum Chordata; class Actinopteri; order Osmeriformes; family Osmeridae; genus Osmerus; species Osmerus mordax. The sequence goes on from NC_090064.1 coordinate 6,551,661, forward strand.
GGAGAGGGAGGGGGAGGAGGAGAGAGGCTGCTGAGGCAGTGGGTGAGTGGAGGGGTGGAGGACCGGTGAACCGCAGCATGATAGATCACGCAGGCCGCTGAGGAGAGGGGGACAAGAGCTGTCGAGAGCACACACACACAAACACACACACACATGCACGTGAACACGCACACACACGAGGGCAGGGGGACGAGAGCTGTCGAGAGCAGCATTTGTCACTGACAACACGCACGCACACACGCTCGCGATAGCACGCACACATTGTGGACAAAGGAAGAGTAGAGAAGGGAGGGAAGTGTGTGTTTGTGTGTGTGTGTGTGTGTGTGTGTAGAGAAAGGAGAGAGAGATTATGTATGAGACCTATGTATTTTAGGTGGTCTCACTGAGGAGAGGTGAGGTGATTTATGTAGCAGTGTGAAAGGCAATTTTGAGTGTCCGACACACACACTCGCACACACAAATACACACAAACAAAAATCCAAGATCTCAACCCAGCATCCATGTAGGTGTGCCCGACTGTTATGACACAATCTCTTTCTCTCTCTCTCTCTCTCTCTCGTCTCTCTCTCTCTCTCTCTCTCTCTCTCTCTCTCTCTCTCCTCTCTCTCCTCTCTCTCTCTCTCTCTCTCTCTCTCCTCTCTCTCTCTCTCTCTCTCTCTCTCTCTCTCTCTCTCTCTCTCTCTCTCTCTCTCTCTCTCTCTCTCAACTTCCATACAGACTGTACCATTTAGATGGATCTAAGTGTGTGTGTGTCGCCGGGCACACGTGTGTGAATGGCGGATGGAAGTTGCGAATGAGCTAGGCCAACAGGACACCCCCGCTCACACATGCTCCTGCCCACCTCCCCCAGGTAGAGATCCACTGCTGAAGGTTAAGGTTGTGTTCTCTCCAAGTTGTCAACCGTGTGAGTGGCCTGGGAGAAGGGGAGTTCAATACCCATCTCTTTCCTCTCCCTTTCTCTCTCCCTCCTCCTCCATCTTTCTGTCTCTCTCCTCTCTCTTTCTTTCTTTCCTTTCTCTCCTCTCTCTCTCTTCTCTCTCTCTCTCTCTCTCTCTCTTCTCTCTCTCTCTCTCTCTCGTCTCTCTCTCTCTCTCTCTCTCTCTCTCTTCTCTCTCTCTCTCTCTCTCTGTTGATATCCTCTTTCTCTCTCCTCTCCTTCTCTTGCCCTCCTCTCTTTCCCCTTCTCTATCTCTCTGTCTCCCTCCCCCTCCTCCCCCCGTCTCTCTCTCTGCTGAATGGGATTCAGTCAAACGGCGCTGTGGATCCCCATCCAACACAGAGGTGACAGATGAACTGCGCTCCAGTGTTGTGCTCCTGACTGCCATGTGGAGGGAGGAAAGCCCCGCTCTCTCAGCCCCCAGCAGCGTCCCACACAGCCCCGCTCTCTCAGCCCCAGCAGCGTCCCACACAGCCCCGCTCTCTCAGCCCCAGCAGCGTCCCACACAGCCCCGCTCTCTCAGCCCCAGCAGCGTCCCACACAGCCCCGCTCTCTCAGCCCCAGCAGCGTCCCACACAGCCCCGCTCTCTCAGCCCCAGCAGCGTCCCACACAGCCCCGTTCTCTCAGCCCCAGCAGCGTCCCCACACAGCCCCGCTCTCTCAGCCCCAGCAGCGTCCCACACAGCCCCGCGCTCTCAGCCCCAGCAGCGTCCCACACAGCCCCGCTCTCTCAGCCCCAGCAGCGTCCCACACAGCCCCGCTCTCTCAGCCCCAGCAGCGTCCCACACAAGCCCCCGCTCTCTCAGCCCCAGCAGCGTCCCACACAGCCCCGCTCTCTCAGCCCCAGCAGCGTCCCACACAGCCCCGCTCTCTCAGCCCCAGCAGCGTCCCACACAGCCCAGCTCTCTCAGCCCCCAGCAGCGTCCCACACAGCCCGTTCTCTCAGCCCCAGCAGCGTCCCACACAGCCCCGCTCTCTCAGCCCCAGCAGCGTCCCACACAGCCCCGCTCTCTCAGCCCCAGCAGCGTCCCACACAGCCCCCGCTCTCTCAGCCCCAGCAGCGTCCCACACAGCCCCGCTCTCTCAGCCCCAGCAGCGTCCCACACAGCCCCGCTCTCTCAGCCCCAGCAGCGTCCCACACAGCCCAGCTCTCTCAGCCCAGCAGCGTCCCACACAGCCCAGCTCTCTCAGCCCCAGCAGCGTCCCACACAGCCCTGCTCTCTCAGCCCCAGCAGCGTCCCACACAGCCCCCGGTCTCTCAGGCCCCAGCAGCGTCCCACACAGCCCGGCGCTCTCAGCCCCGCTCCGACGAACGCCCGCTCCCAGTCGTATCCACAAAGACAAAATCCCTTTAGCAGTGAGGTTTAGAGTCCACCATGTGAATTCACTTTCCCAAGGCCCGCTTCATGGCGCTTTCAAATGTGGTTATTTGAGTCCAACCATCTACGGAATGCATTCATCAACTAATACTTATCCTAATCCCTAAATGTCCATAAAGTATGAAACCACATCAATTACCTTTTCCATAAACACTTTTTTTTTGGCTTTAGAGCCTATATCAATTATCGGTCCATAAACCTTTTGTTATTTAATAGCCAAATGTCAATTACCATTCCCTGAAGCGTGGATATGTTAACGCCTCTGAATTGTCGTTCTGTGAAAAAGAGAAAATCCTGATGATGGATGATACTGTAGCAATGTCGCCCTGTCTTTTGTAAGAGACAGGACTGTTTTGTCGTTGGCACCTGTCACCCACGAGCAACATTGACCCTTCATGGATGATGTTCTCAACGCTGTGAGACATGCTCACCCGATTCAGAGAACTAACTCGGATTCAAAGCGTGCCGTGGTGTTTTCTCAGTGTTTTGTTTGGCACCTATTTCTACAGTGAATTCAGATGTGAGAATGTGACGCTGGGGAAAATTGTGATTGTGTGTGTGCGTGTGTGTGTGAGAGGTCTGAACAGGTTAGAATTCCTCTCGCGCTGAGCCAGTTCTCCGCAGGGTGCAGCACATCTCGTTCTCTCCGACTTCCCAACCACTCCATCCATCTGTGTGTGTGTGAGGATGTGTGTGTGTATGAGTGTGTGTATGAGTGTGTGTGTGTGTGTGTGTGTAGGTGTGTGTGTTTGTGTGTGTGTGAGGGAGTGAGTGACAGCTCTGTCTGCCTCATCTACGGATTATTCAAAATCCAGATTACTCTCAGATTGGACTCACAGCATGAAGTCTGCATTTTTGTGTGTGTGTGTGTGTGCTTTGCCATGCAGTATTTGTGCCTTTATGTGTGTGTGTGTAAGTACTGTATAAATGTGTGTGTATTTGTGTGGGTGTACTACTATATATATGCACATGTGCAGGCCTGTTTATGTGGGTACTGTATCAGTGTGCGGCGCGCGTGTGTTTGTGTGTGTGTACTGTTTACTGAATAAGCATAGCGTGTGTGTGTGTATGCTTGTGCGATGTGTGTGTAAGCGTGCTTATGTTGGTGTGTGTGTTTGCATACTTGTGTGTGTGGGTGTATGTTTGCATGCCTGTGTGTGTGTGTGTGTCTCGCTGGCTCCCAGCAGACCTCCCCAGGAAGTGTAAATGTGCGAATCATCCCTCGTTTATCCAGGCCTCATCCTGTCTGACCCTGCAGCAGTTTCAGCAGCTAGAGACTTATCCCCAGCCTCAGCCTCTACCCGGCATCTCCCCAGCCTCCCCCCAGCCCCAGCCTTTTCCCATCCCCAGCCTCTCCCCAGTCTCTCCCCTGCCCTAGCCTCTCCCAGCCTCACAGCCTCTCCCTAACCTCCCCCAGGTCCTTGTCCGTACCCAACCCCAGTCTCTCCCCTTCCCAGCCTCTGCCGGCCTTAGCCACACAGACCAGCCAGTGAGTGTATGTATGGGTGAGTGTTGTTGTGCATTCATTCGACACGAACTAGCGAGCACCCTTTGTCGCTGTGAGCTGTTAGAACCCCGAGTTAAAGAGGGAGAGGGGGAGAACCATCCCATAATGAGTAGTGGCGTGTCTTTCATTGCTTCTCTGGCACATGCATTAGATCTTCAGCTTGTTATTATACGTACGCGTGCGTATGGGCCTGCCTGTCCACACACACACGCACACGCACACACACAACACACAGTCTGCAGCTCTGCTGAAACACTCCCTGTTTCCTGTCATACCTTCAGCCTCTCAGTAATTACTCCCAATCCTCAATCCCAGCGTTCCCGAGTCTTTAGGGGCAGTCTCCTGTCCTGGTGATCCCTCCCTGACAGGGAGACGCCCCGACACTGCACACGCCCGCCCGCTAGACCGGTGTACCACCTGACCAGCCAACCACAGAGGGGGGAAATCAGACGGGAGATAGACCCCACCGGGGGCACCAGGCTGCATGTAGCGGAGGTGTTGTGGAGTTGAGCCCTTCTCCTCGGAGCCCCCTGATGACTAGCAGATGGAGGAGGATTGAAATACAGCTCCCCCACCCTCCCCCGCCCATCATCCCCCGTGATGCGGGCGGCGCTGGCGGGCCAGCCTCTGTGGAGCTCCAGGGAGAGGAGAGGCTGGTGAAGCAGGCCATCATGCCCACGCTGTCACCCTCAAGGCTGCACACTTCATCTCAATAAGCCCACCCCCACCAACCGCCATGCCTCTTTCCTCCCTCCTGCAGCACATCTAGCACTGGCTGCAGGGGAGTCGAAAACACAGGCTTTGCAGAACCGCGCGTGTGGGTGTGTGTGTGTGTGTGTGTGTGTGTGATGTAATGGCATTGAGGAAGGAATGCCGGCCAGAGTAAGGGGGTCATGTTTCATGCTGTCAGGAGAGGTTGGAGGAGAGAGAGAGCGGACAGGAAAGACTGGGGGAGGAAGAGAAAGAGAGGGAGAGGGAGAGAGAGAGAGAGAGAGAGAGAGAGAGAGAGAGAGAGAGGGGACAGGGGTTGTGTTTCATGTCGTCAGGAGCTCTGGGCAGATTAGGCGCTCTAGAAGTTTGCTGCGTTGGCTTCTGCAGAGGGAGATAGAGAAATGAGGAGGGAGGAAGAGAAGAGTACTGGTCAGGGATGTAATGGAGGGTTAGAACTGCCACATAGGTGGGGAGTGAATAAAGAAGGAAGATAGATAGATAGATAGATAGAAGGAAGGAAGGAAGGAAGGAAGGAAGGAAGGAAGGAAGGACGGAAGGAAGGAAGGAGGAAGGAAGGAAGGAAGGAAGGAAGGAAGGAAGGAAGGAAGGAAGGAAGGAAGGAAGGAAGGAAAAATGGATGGTTCCTTCCATCCTTTCTTTTTTTCCTTGCTTCCTTCCTTCTCGGAAGACAGAAAGAAAGGAAGAACAGAGATATGGATGAAAGGACGGGTACAGAATAAACGACAGGTGACTTTAAGAGACAGAGGAACAGTGAGGTAACTAGAAGAGGAGATTGGAGGAGAATTAAGAGACACAAGATGGCGGGTTTGACGTTTGCGGGGGCAAATGCTTAAAATGCAGTTGGAAATGGAGAGGAACAGCAGCAGGCCGTGTGCGTCTGATGAAGCAGAGGCCAGGTCAGGAGACTTCATGTTGTTCTGCAGTGAGAGGAATATGTTCTGGGGCGAAGGGAGATTTATTCTGTTTGCTGCCAGGGGAGAGGAAGGAAGGCGGTGACTTAGTGTCTGTCTGTCTGTCTGTCTGTCTCGCTCCCTCCTTCTAACCCCTGCTCCCTCTCTCTGTTTCCTACTCTCCCTGCCTCTCTCTCTCCCTCCCCCTCTCTCTTTGTCTCCCTCCTTCTCTCTCCCTCTCTCTCCTAGTGAGATTCAATTTCCTGACAAAAGCCATGAAGGTCACCACAGTCAGTCACCATGGGAATTATCACCCCCGGTTACCATCGTCCAATCTCTCAAGAATAAACCAATTTTATGGTAAATTCAGGATTTCAGTTATATCGCTTTAGGGAAGGAGCGTGTGTGTGTGTGTGTGTGTGCGTGCGTGCGTGCGTTGCCTGCTGGTCTGTGTGTGCGTCGCTATGTGTGTACGCACGCATGAGCGAACGCGGCTGCGTGCGTGCATGTGCGTGAAAGTGTTTGTGACGAAAGACATCCTCTCGGGCGACATTCCCTCCTTGTCAGGAGGGTGTCACCTCATCACCACCTCCATCACCCTGCTAGGAGAGGGCTGGGTTAGGAGTCATTATTCTTCCAAGCCAGGCTGGGAGCAGCGGGAGATACGAGTGGGTGTGTGTGTGTGTGTGTGTGTGTGTGTGTGTGGGTGTGTGTGTGTGTGTGTGTGGGGGTGTGTGTGTGTGTGTGTGTGTGTGTGTGGGTGTGTGTGTGTGTGTGTGTGTGTGGGGGTGTGTGTGTGTGTGTGTGTGTGTGGGTGTGTGTGTGTGTGTGTGTGTGTGGGGGGGTGGGGGTGTGTGTGTGTGGGGTCGGCACAGCCTGATGGATGGAGACACTGCAGCCCTCCGGTCTCCTCCATCCCCCCCGTACTCCTTCTCACCTCGCCACTCCGAAACCGCACGCTAGTGCGAGAGTGTGCGGCCGCACGTCCACGCCCACGTCAGCTGCGTGCATGAACGCTGCGGTCAGGTTTAGGCTGCATACTGTATCCACGGGAACTCTCTGTCGCTCCTGCGCGGAAGATCGACTGGACTTTACACTTGCACTCAAGCGCTACTGTCTGCGAAAACAAATATATCGACTGCATTGGGTTATGTTAGGTTGTGTGTTACCCGTGCAACTAAGATGTATTGCATGTTATACATACCTGTAAAACCACGTGTTGTATGTTGCCCATGCATGTAAACTGTACTGTATGCAACACTTTCATATAAACTGGATGTGGTACATGCATGTAAGCTGTGTGTTACACATGCCCAGTACTGTAAGTACTGTATTACCATTCACCATTCATCAGCTTGAAACAGACCAGGGGGTGACAGATGAAAACCGTGACGCCGAAACAGACTTATTGGACAGTTGGCCCAGTAATGGTTCTAATGTAAGGCTGTGTGTAGAGCAGGATCCTCTAACATACAGGGGTACACACAACTGACAGGTGTGGGCGGACATACCTCTCTGTGTGTGTATGTCTGTGTGTGTATGTGTGTGTGTAAGGAAAATGAGAGAAAAGTATGCATGGTTGTGTGTGTGTGAGTATGAGAGAGAGTATGTGTGTGTGTGTTCTCTTGCATGCACGTCTGACTTTGTTTGTTCTGCCACACAATGGCATTTGATTGACATCGGTTTTGGTTGCCATGATAACGCCCCCCTGGCATGCTGTGGGAAATGAGGTGTTGACAGCTGGTAGACGTGACTGCTGCAGCACACGCAAACACACACACACACCCGTCTTTTAGATGCTGAAACGATTTCAGAGTGGTATGTACTGTGAGTGGGGCATTCATTCTACAATGCAACAGCATCAAAGACCAAGTTAAACAACTTCAGTGAAATGCTTGGTGTTTTTGCTGTGGTGCGTGCGTACACAAGTGCGTGTATGTGTGCGAGAGCTTGTGTGCGAGCAAGTGAACGAGTGAGAGAGTATACATATGTGTGTGTGTGGTTGTACCCAGGGTAGGTCTGACACATTAAGGGCAGTAGAGCTATCTAATTTCCTTCACAGTACCAGCCCCAAAAGGGAAGCTGCATTAGTTAGCAGGCCTGATAAGACAACTGAGGTTAACTAGCTGTTTAGCCTCCTAAACCCAACCAGAGGCCGCCACACACACACACGCACTCTCACACAGCATACTCTCACACACACCACACACACACACACACACACACACTCACACACCACACACACACACACACTCACACACCACACACACACACACTCTCACACACCACCCACATGGTCATGCCACAACACTCTCACGCACACACTCTCATGCACCACATACTCTCACACACACCACACACACGCTCACACTACACACACACACTTACACACCTGTGTGTGAGTATGTTGTTGTTTGTTGGTTTCTGTATATGTGTGTGTGTGTGTGTGTGTGTGTGTGTGTGTGTGCTCCGCCTCTGACAGTGTAGGAGGCCATTTTAACCAGGGGCAGCGTTCCCCAAGTAGTCACACAATTACAGCCTCCATTAAAGCCACATAGTGAGAACCGGTTCCAAATCATTACATCTCATTAAAGAGCTCCCATAATCTGGAGACAAGGCCTGTTTACCTGCCTTTATAGTACTGTCTCTCCAGAACTAGTTTTGAGAAGGCAGTGCTTGGAGCAGAGGAGGGGGGGCTGCAGTGCTGTAAGGTTGTGACTGGTAGGACTCTGTTTCTACCCCAGGACAGTGTGTTTCTACCCCAGGACAGTGTGTTTTCCACACCAGGACAGTGTATTTCCACACCAGGACAGGGTGTTTCTACACCAGGACAGTGTGTTTCTACACCAGGACAGTGTGTTTCCACACCAGGACAGTGTGTTTCCACACCAGGACAGTGCGTTTCTACACCAGGACAGTGTGTTTCCACACCAGGACAGGGTGTTTCCACACCAGGACAGGGTGTTTCTACACCAGGACAGTGTGTTTCTACACCAGGACAGTGTGTTTCTACACAAGGACAGTGTGTTTCCACACCAGGACAGTGTGTTTCTACACCAGGACAGTGTGTTTCTACACCAGGACAGTGTGTTTCCACACCAGGACAGTGTGTTTCTACACCAGGACAGTGTGTTTCTACACCAGGGCAGTGTGTTTCTACAAGAGAACAGTGTGCTTCTAAACCGGAACAGTGTGTTTCTACAAGGCAGGCCAGTGTGTTTTTCTACACAGTGGGGTTCCAGCCACAAGCTGTATCCCCCCAGTGGGGGAGGACAAACAGTGGACTGAACTTTTAGCCTAACATTACAGCTCCCAAAGATCGAGGTGGAGATAGAGAGAGAGAGAGAGAGAGAGAGAGAGAGAGAGAGAGCCAGAGAGAGAGAGAGGAGAGAGAGAGAGAGAGAGAGAGAGAGAGAGAGAGCCAGAGAGAGAAGGAGAAACAAAGACAGGAGAGAGAGGAGGAGGCAGAGCGAGGGCACTGGCGCAGTCGGCTTGTGCAGAAATCAATAACTCACACTGTGATGGAGACTGCAGGGGAGAGAGGCAGCGGCAGAGAGAGATAGAGTGGAATCAGGGAGAGCGGAGAGCTGTCGGTTTGTGTGTGTTCAGCCAGCATCTCTGTTTGAGCCGTGGAGGTCACTGGGTTCACCTCAGATAGACTGACAGGCAAGATGAGAGAGAGAGAGAGAGAGAGAGAGAGAGAGAGAGAGGAGAGAGAGAGAGAGAGAGAGAGAGAGAGAGAGAGAGAGAGAGAGAGAGAGAGAGAGAGGGAGATCTACACCAGACTCCTACACTTGGCTAATAACAAGTCTCCTGCACTTACCTAAAAACCACACTCCTACAGTACACCTGGCGAACACTCATCATCCACTCCACTAACACATAGCTAATAACCCATTTCTACCCTTAGCTAACACCATGCTCTACATCCACTCAACCTTTCCTTTAATAACCTCAGTCAAGTACAGCACATAGTTGGACTTCTGAAAGGCCTCTGAACACCAGCACCTTTTGTTTCTTTCTGTCTTTCTTTCTTTCTCTCTCTCTCTCTCTCTCTCTCTCTCTTCTCGTCTCTCCTCTCTCTCTCTCTCTCTCTCTCTCTCTCTCTCTGACCCTCTCTCCTCCCCCCCCCTTCTCTCATTCCTCTATCTCATGCCATAGCATGCAGCTCAACTTCTGTGAATGGGTTGCATTTCTGTTCCCCGCCGGTGACCCGTGTAGAAATAATGAGCGTGATTGGAAGCTGCATGACGGTTCTTTTGAAGGCCGCACAGCAGGAGTATGAGAAGAAAGAGAGATTAGAGCAGAAACAGAGTTCCTCAACCATGTTCAAGTCTAATGTGGTAATGGTTGCCATGGCATTAAGCTGAAGGAAAGTCCGTTTGAGATCCCGTCTGTGTCTGACAACAATGTCAGAGAAAATGAAGGGAACTTGAGGAACTCAACTGTGAATAGAGATGTGTACGAATGTTTGTGCGAGGATAGGAGGGTTTGCGAGGTGGTGTGTGGGGGCGGTGGTGTCTGTGTGTGAGTGTTTGCGTGTGTGCTGTGTGGGTTTTGTTTTGTTTTTTGCTCTTCTATCACTCGCTTCCTCCCTCTGTTTTTATCCCTCCTTTCACGCTCTGACCTTCCCTTTCCCATTCATCCAGGCCTCACCTCCTCTCTTTCACTGCCTTCATCTAGCTGTCATGACCTCTCCTGTCTCTCTTCCCTCTCACCTATGTTCATTTAATGACCCCCCCCCCATAACATTGTTTGTCCTCATCCATCCTCCTCAACGATGGCGAGTGTTGACCGCGTCCCTCCATGGCAGGGCTGATGAGAAGAGGGAAAGAGGGAGAGAGCGGGGGGGAAAAGCGGCTGTGAAAAACGAGCGCGTGAACAGCAGCCATTTCCTCATGACACATCTGTCCGTCTGCCTTGACCCGGACGCACGCAGCTCTAAACACAACTGATGGTCTTTTCGCTCTCTCTCTCACACGCGCGCCGCGCACACACACACACTGATTACAGTTCCCCTCCAGTAATGATGATTGTGGATGTTTATAGCCTACCGCCCTCTCTTTAGTCATTTATGAGGGCTATATCAATGTATTGAATGTGGGGGAGGGTGGGTTGCGAGTGGGGGTGTTCGGCTGTGACAAAAAAGAGAGAGATAAGATGGAGAGAAAGAGAGAGAGGTTAGTCAATACCAAGTAGGTCAGTTATTGTATGCTTTATCACAAAGTCAAGCCAATTGAGAGCAAGGGAAGCTGGGATTTCTGCAAATTATGTTACACTGTTCTATTCTATCAGGATATTCATTAACATGTCTTGCTTGAAGACACTCTGTGATGACCCAGGAGGAGGTTAACAGATAAACTAGCTCTGAACTCCACTTTTCAGCCTGGGAGTGTATTACAGAAAAGTGTGTGAGTGTGTGCGTTAGTGTGTTAGCATGCGCGAGAAAGGCTGTGTGTGCACGTGTGTGTGTCAGCGTGTGCGTGGGCGGTGTGAGGTGTCGGCGCGCGCGCTCGTGTGTGCGTTAGCATGCGTGAGGAGGGTGCCTCTGCGTGTGCGTGTGTTTGCGTGTGAATGTGTTCATGCATGTGTGTGTGTGTGTGTGTGTGTGTGTTGCTCGTTTCATCAGGATGGAAGGTCAGAGAGATGAGAAGGAGGGAGCTTCCTGCAGCTTCGTGGAACATCTGGGGGGCTCCTGGATAGGTGTAGTCTGGCGAACACACGGGGTCTATCCTTCAGGAGAGAGCTGCCAGAATACTATGGAGGGATTAGAAGAGATTAGAGTGGATTAGACGACAGATTATAGCCCTGCTAATGAGAACATAGAGAGATTACACACCAGGAGAGGATCAGGACACACCGCTAATGGGGAGATGGATGGACACTCACACACAGAGAGAGAGAGAGAGAGAGAGAGAGAGAGGAGAGAGAGAGAGAGAGAGAGAGAGAGAGAGAGAGAGAGAGAGAGAGAGAGAAGGGAGAGATAGAGAGAGAGCGAGAGAGAGACAGAGACAGAGAGAGAGACAGGCAGACAGGCAGACCTACAGGCAGACCTACAGGCAGACCTACAGATAGACAGACAGGCACACACATACTCTGTCAGATGTGTGTGTTGCAGTCGGCTTGCTCTCTGTTGTAGATCATGCCCTGGAAGGACAAAGTGAGGGTCAGAGGTCAAGATATGACTGGACGTTTAAAGTGGCATGATGTGGTAACACTCCCTGAGAGAGAAACGTCTTAACTGCCCTCAGCCCCCTGGTTCCTGCAAAGTGAGAGAGACAAACACTGAGACTCAGAATAACAAATAAAAACACCACGCTGACAGGAGACTATTGATCTATGATGCTCTTTGTTAAGCGTGTCACGTCAGTGTGTGTGTGTGTGTGTGTGTGTGTGTGCATGCAGGTGTGTGAGCGTGTGTGTGTGCGTGTGTGTGTGTGAGAGAGAGAGAGAGACAGTAAGAGATTAGGCTGGAAGAATCCATTAGAGAAGTGTGAGGGGAGAGTTAGGGACCCTGTGGTTTGAATTGTTGACATGTCAGAACACATTCTCCCGAAAACAGTCTGTCTTTTTTCTTTCTCTCTCTCTCTCTCTCTCTCTCTCTCTCTCTCTCTCTCTCTCTCTCTCTCTCTCTCTCTCTCTCTCTCTCTCCCCCTCTCACATGCAAACACACACAGACAGACATGTATCTCCTACCCACTCTCTATCCCTCCTTTTCTCTATCCTTTTCTCTCCCTCACTTTCTCCTTTATTATCTTCCTCTCTATTTCTCCCTCCCTAGCGCTACCTTCTCTCCCATTCTCTCCATCTCTATCTCTCTCTCTCTCTCCCGCCATCTTTTCTCCCTCTTTGTTTGTCTCTCTCCCTCCGTGTGTCCTCTCTCTCCCCCTGTGTTTTTACAGTAATAGATGGTCTAGTTAACAGGGAGGAAGAGAAGGTCGATATTGGCCACAGCCTTCAGAGGCTGTGAAGACACCAGGATGAAAGCAGGATAATGAAGAGTCCTCGATTTGTTCTCTGCGTGTGTGTATGTGTTTGGGGGCATCTGTATGTGTGTGTGTGTGTGTGTGTGTGTGTGCATTCGTAAGAGTGTGATTAGTCCCCTGTGTGTGTGTGTATGTGTGTGTCTGAGATCTTTTATGCTACGGTGGTTGAAACCCATAAACAGGCTTGACAGGCGTTGACTCAGGGATGCTCAGTTTGAGTGACAGGGGCCCCCAACTCACTTTCATGAGCCAAAATGGAGCTTTCTGTCCACCGCGGGTCCTGGGAGATCCACGTGTCTGCTTGAGAGACTGAGAGGCTATGATCACTCCGACGACTGGGGGGGAGAACTCACAGGAAGCCATTTTGGATGTAATTGCCGGTCTGTGGTTGAGATGACAGGGAGATGAAGGTTCTCCGCAGGCTCTCATCTCTAATGACGGAATGTCAGCTGACGTTTCTCTCCCTGTCTCTCTGTCTCCATTGTTCCTTCTGTTTCTCTCTCTCTCTCTCTCTCTCTCTCTCTCTCTCTCTCTTCCGCCTCCTCTCTCTCTCTCTCTCTCTCTCTCTCTCTCTCTCTCTCTCTCTCTCTGTCTCTCTCTCTCTCTCAATTCAATTTAGCTTTATTAGCATGACAGTCATTTCAACCGTATTGCCAAAGCAAGACGCACAACAACAGACAACCATACATCAACAACACCATTCAAAAACAACATAAGGAACGACAGTCTGTATTGTCCGGAACATGTGGTAACAACAAAGTGTCAAGAACAGAAAACAACAAATCAAAACAAAAACAACCTAAGTAAATAGCTACATTGAGATGGACAACACATATTGCAAATAGAATTGCAAGGCTGGTCACATTACATTCAGGTTTTCCCTGATTTCATGGCACTCTTTTAGAAATCGTCCAGATAGGGGGGCTCTGTGTCCCTCCCTTAAGAGCACTTTTAGCTTTTCATCATCAGACAGTGTGGTGAACGATGGTACAAGGGATTCAAATTTATCAAAGAAATGCTGTCTGGTATTTCTGTACCGTTGGCAGTGTTCTAGATATGTTATTGTAATTTGGTAATCAAGTGGGTCCTGATTGTTCTTGATGGTTGTTTCAAGTATTCGTAATTTATCTTGTATCTGTTTCTGGTTAGAGTTTAGACTGTTAAGTGGCATTTCTTTATACAGGTTTTCAAAATGTGTTTTCCAAATGTGACCATTTTGAATGGTTAAGTGTTTGTTTTCATTTTTGTTTAAGTTCTTCCATTTTTTCCAGAATAGATTTTGGTCAATTGAGTCTTCAATTTCTTTTAGCTTTTGACAGTAATGTTTTCTTTTTTTTGCTTTAGAGTTTGTTTGTATTCTCTCAGGGTTTCGGCATAATTCTGACGCAGGTCTGTGTTTTGAGGATGATGGTGTTTTTTATTAGACAGATTTCTTTTTTATTATTTTAAGAGTCCCCTCTGGTCCTACCATTGAGCATGTACAGGCCTAGGGAGCGACAGAGATGCACTAATTCTTTGCCCATTTTGTTTCCAATACGATCGGGGTTGTTTCTCTGGGAGATCGTGTAGGTATGGTACAGTGAGGGTTGTCTAAAGATGTGATTCTTGCAAGCAGCATCAACCATGTCAGGCTCACATCCTGTTCTGGCATTCAGGTCTCCGATCAGTAAGATATTACCCTGGGCCTGGTAGTGGTTGATCTCTACTTGGAGATTGTCCAAAAAGTTTTCATTAAAATATCGTGATTCCTGAGGGGAGTGTAGGCTGCATATATATAAATCGCTGTCAACATTTGATGGTAATTTTGTTTAATTGAAGCCAGATATGTGTTGGTGATTTTTTTATTTGTTTTAATTGGTTTGATAACTCTCTCTCTCCCTCTCCCTCTCCCTCTCCCTCTGCCTCTCTCTCTCTCTCTCTCTCCCCTCTCTCCATGTAACTTCATTTGAGGTGGAGGTTTGTGATTTGAGTGTGTGTGGGGGAGTTAATGTTTTATCCACGTGTTTTTGAAACCCCCAAAATGGTGAGAGGGTGGTTAGAAAGTGTGAACGTCTCACGACAAAGCATGAACAGTACCTCTCTCTCTCCCTCTCTATCTCGCTCTTCCTCGCTCTCCCCTATACTCTCTCAATTCTCTCCTTCATCTCTTTCCCTTGTCTCTCGTCCCCATTGTCTCTCTCTGCAAGAGCTCTCGATCTTTCTCTCTCTCTCTGGGAATCCTCCCTTTGCTCTGTAGAGAGAAGTGGATGCTTAGAGACAGGCCAGATGAAGATGTAGATAAAACTGTGTGTGCGTGTGTGTGTTTGTGCAATTATGATTAACAAGGAGATAAGCTCCAGTCAAGTAGTAATGTCTGGTAATGCAGGAGTAAGGCCTTGTTGATTGTCTTCTGTCTCTCTCCCTCATGAAGAACTGAAGAACTCATGCACGGGTGCACGTACACACCCACACACACACACGCGCGCACACACACACACACACACACTTCAACTGCTGCTACCTCTGCAGCCCCTGGTGTGAACAGTCTGCCAAAGCCTTCTCTGCTCCCTCACATCTTCATCCATCCATTCTGTCCTTTCTTTCTTCCCTCTCTTCATCTTTCTTTCTCTCTCTCTCTCTCTTTCTCTCTCTCTCTTTCTCTATCGTTAGTTTTGGCAGCTCTCCTTCACACATTCACCAGAGACCAGCTCCCCTCCTCTCTACCTCCCTCCTCCCCTCTTCTCTTCACCTTCCTCCTCTCCCAACCTCCCTCATCACCCCCTGCCCTCCTCCTCTCTCTAACTTTGTATTCATTCTCCCTCTCTTCCTCTCCTCATTCTGCTGAGATGGTGGACATGTTGTCTGGGTGTCCATCGTGCGTGTGTGTGAGTGTGGGAGTGTGTGAGAGTGTTCCCGAGCGTCTGGATGCATGCATGTGTGTGTGCGTGTGTGCGTGTGTGTGTGTGTGTGTGTGAGAGAGAGAGCGAGTGTCCAAGCCTACATAAGCCTGATGTGGCACCAGCATCAGTCCCAGTATTCTCCTTGGTGGGCCATGTTAATCCTGTTGAGTGTGTCTTGTCTGTACAGACAGAGGATGTTATTTCCATCTGTAAGGACGACACACTACTGTCCCTACAGGTTATTGATCTCTCTCTCTCTCTCTCTCTCTCCTCTCTCTCTCTCTCTCTCTCTCTCTCTCTCTCTCACACACACACACACACAAACACACACGTCCCAGTAACAAAAGACTGAGAGGATGCCAGACTGCTGAATGGCCACTGGCTGTTTGAAATGTGTTGTTTTATGTGCTTTGTCCAGAATATCCCTCTCTGTCTCGGCACAAACACACACGACACACAGTACGTTACATAACCGTGAATGTGTGTACATGTGTGTGTGTGTGTGTCTCTCTCTCTGCAGAAGGGACTCCGTACACATGGTGGGTGGGCCGTGGTAGTGAGAAGCACTTCTACTGGGGGGGATCTGGACCAGGTATACAGAAGTGTTCCTGTGGCATCGACAAGAACTGCACCGACCCCAAGTATGACTGCAACTGTGACGCAGACCACAAGCAGTGGTGAGTCCCAGAAAGAGTGTGTGTGTGTGTGTGTGGACTGTCTTGTTTAATGAGTTTTTTTATTTTTATTGTGGCCCAGAGGGCTGTTTGGCTGCAGACTTATATCTCAGTCCTGACATGTGGCCTATAGATGAGACTATGAGTTAGGACTGTAAACGGTGTCAGGGATCCTACCCCTCTTTTCTATCTCTTCTCCTCTTTCCTCCTCCCTGCTCTTCTCTCGTTTGCCTTCCTCCTCTCCCTTTCTCTCCTCTCTCCTCCTCCCTGCTCTCCTCTATTTCCTCTCCCCTTCTCTCCTGTCTCCTCCTCCTCTCCTCTCTCTTCTCCTCCTCTCCTCCCCTCCCCTTTCCTCTCCTCTCTCTTCTCCTCATCTCTTCCCCTCCCCTCTCCTCTCCTCTACCCTCACCTCCTCTCTGTTCTTCCCCTAGAGAGAATATGAAGTTTTGTGTCAAAGCTCTTTCAACCACTTGATGTATGTTCTCATTAAAATATCAAATTCTCTCTTTCTTTATGTCTCTCTTCTTCTCTCTTTTTTTTCTCCCTCACTTTCTTTCCCCCTCTCTCACTGTGGTTCTCTCTCTCTCTCTCTCTTCATTATTGCTTCATTAACACTGTGTATATTAATACATTTTCTGCGGTTGAATGAGCATTTGAGAAATATCCCATACAACTATTTCCACTCATTACCCATGGTTTACACACACACACACACACACACTGTTGTAATAAAGAGTGATCCAATTGTGTCAACTGTGCCAAATTTGACAAACAAACTAGATTATTAAAACAAACAGTATTTGGCAGAGACAGGATCTGATATGGAACATCTAAGCAACAATCCAACATGTGTCATCTCATGTTGACACGTCTGGTGTGTTTGCATGTGTGTGTGTGTGTGTGTGTGTGTGTGTGTGTGTGCCCTGGTCTGCCCCCTTTGTTCACGTCTACATAGAAATATCTCCTAAGTGAGCAGATGGTTGAATTATCCAGAGTAGAGGAAGTTATTTAAAGACTAACTTTCATCCTGGCCTGAAACTATCTATTCATGTGGGCAGCCTACGTTTCTCTTCTCTTCCTCGCCCTCTCCTTCTCTCTATTCTCTCTTCTCTACCCAACCCTCTCCTTCTCTCTCCTTTTCACCCTCTGTCTCTCTCTCCTCTCCTCTACCTAACTCATCTTCTCTCTCTCCTCTCATCTACGTAACTCATCTTCTCTCTCTCCTCTCCTCTACTTAACTCTTATCCTCTCTCTCCTCTCCTCTTCCTCCCTCTCTTATTCACTCTCTCCTCTCCTCTACTTAACTCTCTTATCCTCTCTCTCCTCTTCCTCCCTCTCTTATTCACTCTCTCCTCTTCTTAACTCTCTTATCCTCTCTCTCCTCTCCTCTTCCTCCCTCTCTTATTCACTCTCTCCTCTCCTTTACTTAACTCTCTTATCCTCTCTCTCCTCTCCTCTTCCTCCCTCTCTTATTCACTCTCTCCTCTCCTCTACTTAACTCTCTTATCCTCTCTCCTCTCCACTTCCTCCCTCTCTTATTCACTCTCTCCTCTCCTCTACTTAACTCTCTTATCCTCTCTCCTCTCCTCTTCCTCCCTCTCTTATTCACTCTCTCCTCTCCTCTACTTAACTCTTTTATCCTCTCTCTCCTCTCCTCTTCCTCCCTCTCTTATTCACTCTCTCCTCTCCTCTACTTAACTATTTTTCTCTCTCTTCTCTCCCTGCAGGAGGGAAGATTCCGGGCTCCTGGTGTACAAGGACCACCTCCCTGTCAGTCAGGTTGCCGTGGGAGACACAAACCGCCCAGGCTCCGAGGCCAAGCTGACAGTCGGCCCGCTGCGTTGCCAGGGAGACGGTGAGCGGACCTCCTCCTAATACTGCGATCTCTCAGTCCAGCCAATCAGCCGGCTGTAGAGATGCAGCGATCTATCAGCCCAGCCAATCAGAGGGACAGTAAAGATGCAGCGATCTATCAGCCCAGCCAATCAGAGGGACTGTAGAGATGCAGCGATCTCTCGGCCCAGCAAATTAGAGGGCTGTAAAGATGCAGCGATCTATCGGCACAGTCAATCAGAGGGCTGTAGAGTTGCTGTCACCAAGTCAGACTCCCTTCCTGAAATCTGAGACAGATCCTGGAGAGGCAATCACAGTCTGACTTTGTTAGCAGTCCTCAATGACGATTAGTGTCTAGTGCTGAAGTCCAAAATTATACTCCTCATCCCTGCTACACCCTTCTACCTTGATTGAACAGGTCTGTGTACGCACTCAGGTTTATTAAGACCCAGCGAGAGCGTTACTCTGGAAGGTAGGAGACAGCAGGAAGTCTGACTGACACCGCGGGGGAGGAGGAAGGAGAGGGGGGGAGGGAGAGTGGGAGGGGGGAGGGAGAGTGGGAGGGAGAGTGGGAGGGGGGAGGGAGAGTGGGAGGGGGGAGGGAGAGTGGGAGGGGGGAGGGAGGGTGGAGGGAGAGTGGGAGAGGGGAGGGAGAGTGGGAGGGGGGAGGGAGAGTGGGATAGGGGAGGGAGAGTGGGAGGGGGGAGGGTGGAGGGAGAGTGGGAGGGGGGAGGGAGAGTGGGAGGGGGGGAAGGTGGAGGGAGAGTGGGAGGGGGGGAGGGAGGGGGGAGGGAGAGTGGGAGGGGGGAGGGAGAGTGGGAGGGGGGAGGGGGGAGGGAGAGTGGGAGGGGGGAGGGGGGAGGGAGAGTGGGAGGCAGGGGGAGGGGGGAGGGAGAGTGGGAGGCAGGGGGAGGGGGGAGGGAGAGTGGGAGGCAGGGGGAGGGGGGAGGGAGAGTGGGAGGCAGGGGGAGGCCACCGCTGTGCTCCAACTTCTCTTACAGTAGTCCCACTCACAGCCTGTTGACACTGTTCGGCTTTGGCCTTGTGTTGGTTTGTGTGTGCGTGTCTGTCTGACTGTGGGGGGGCAAGGTGTTTGCATGTGCATTAATGTGCGTGCGCCGGGGGGTGCATATGTGAGTGTGCGTGACTACCTTAAGGGAGAGTGTGTGTGGACAGATGGACAGTTGTGTGTGTGTGTGTGTGTGTGTGTGTGTGTGTGTGTGTGTGTGTGTGTGTGTGTGTGTGTGTGTGTGTGTGTGTGTGTGTGTGGGCGGGCGGGCAGACGTGTAGATGTGTGTATAGATGTGTGTGTGTGTGTGGGCGGGCAGACATGTAGATGTGTGTATAGATGTGTGTGTGTGTGTGCATTTGTGTGGGCATGTGTCTACAGACAGGTGTGTCTGTAAGGCTGTTTGGGAAGCATGTTACAGGGTGTGTGTCGGTATGTGTGTGTCTTCCCCTATTAACCCCACACCAAATTAGAGCAGAATTAAAGATGAAGGCCAGATATGGCCCCGGGCAACCAGACATGGAGACATAAAATACATGAAACATGTCTCATTACGACATATTAAACATACATTAAACATTTCACATGAGAATAGCCCCAACACTTATGATTGATAGATCTCATCGTCACAATGGAGTTCTGACTCAGTGAGACAGATGATGATTGGAACATTTAAATGGGTTTTCATGGGTAGGTGAGTAACGTCTGTTACGATTGAGAGCTAATATGAATCCTGCAATGGTTTTTAGTGTGTACGTGTGCTGTGTGTGTGTGTGTGTATATGAATGTAGGTGCACGTGTGTGTGTGTGCGTAGCCACACACACACACGCCACTCGCTTAATGAAGCCCATTATCAGTGCCAGTTTAACGACGGCACAGTCACGGACAGACAGAGAGAAAACGAAGCCCATCTACTGTAGAACTGTACAAAGACCCAGCGCCATTTAAGGGACGTGAAGGACACACATGACCGACAGTATGTCACGGCCATAGAAAGTCACATAGAATAAGGACACCCTACCTATGACATGCTGGTGGCTGGACGGTGTTTCTGCCAGTCACGCCCAGACCAGTCCGTTTCTCCTCACCCTACAGTTGACAAGCACAGACATCCCTCTGTCTCGACCCGGACCTCGTCGTGCCAATGTGTTACAGAGAAACCAATCTCTGAGTTCACTCCTGCTGAAGAACGTGCGACGAGCTGGGAGCGGCCTGGCTGACCCGGCTGCTGCTAGTTCATCTACTTCCTGTAGTTCCTGTAGATGCATTAGTTACTGTT
Source organism: Osmerus mordax (assembly GCF_038355195.1). Lineage (NCBI taxonomy): Eukaryota > Metazoa > Chordata > Actinopteri > Osmeriformes > Osmeridae > Osmerus > Osmerus mordax. The sequence goes on from NC_090064.1 coordinate 6,571,767, forward strand.
GCCATGCAATAGTTACTGTAGTTACTGTAATTAGTGTAATTACTGTAGTTACTGTAGTGACCGTTAGTTACTCTAGTTACTCAAGTTATTAGAGTTACTCTTGTTACTGGAGTTGTTCGAGTTATTGCAGTTACTCTTGTCACTCTAGTTACTCAAGTTACCAAAGTGACTTTATTTACTGTAGTTGTTGTAGTTACTGTAGTTACTCTAGTTGCTGAAATGACTAGTATATACTGGAGTTGGTCTAATTACTGGAGTTGCCGCAGTTACTGAAGTTACTCTATTTATGTTGTTGTAGTTACTGTAGCACAGTTTTTAATGTCATTATTGTACTATAGTTCAGTCAAGACCATTTATTGATCATCATAGACATGGATATGTTGGACTTTAGCGGAGTGGCTGTATCTCAAGGAAGCACTCCCTGCCTCTAAAATTAGCAGCAACATACCTGCAATGATATTGCAGGTATGTTGCAATTAGAGTAGAAATCCGAGATGTGGACTAAAAAATATAAATAAAAAAGACGGGGGAGGTGGAGGATGGTAGCAGCACAATAATACAACAGCCTCGGGTGAGTGTACACATATCCGTGCTGTACTTACATTGCCGTCTTATTGATCAGGGACTTCTGGGAGTGATGTAACAGAGGTGTAGCTGATGAGCTAGATGACTCGGAGCCAGACCAGGTGGCATGCCTGAACCAGGTGACATGCCTGAACCAGGTGGCATGCCTGAACCAGGCGGCATGCCTAAACCAGGTGAAATGCCTGAACCAGGTGGCGTGCCTAAACCAGGTGAAATGCCTGAACCAGGTGGCGTGCCTGAACCAGGTGACATGCCTGAACCAGGTGGCATGCCTGAACCAGGTGACATGCCTGAACCAGGTGACATGCCTGAACCAGGTGGCATGCCTGAACCAGGTGACATGCCTGAACCAGGTGACATGCCTGAACCAGGTGGCATTCCTGAACCAGGTGGCATGCCTGAACCAGGTGACATGCCTGAACCAGGTGACATGCCTGAACCAGATGGCATGCCTGAACCAGGTGACATGCCTGAACCAGATGGCATGCCTGAACCAGGTGACATGCCTGAACCAGGTGGCATGCCTGAACCAGGTGGCATGCCTGAACCAGGTGGCATGCCTGAACCAGGTGACATGCCTGAACCAGGTGGTATGCCTGAACCAGGTGACATGCCTGAACCAGATGGCATGCCTGAACCAGGTGGCATGCCTGAACCAGGTGGCATGCCTGAACCAGGAGGCATGCCTGAACCAGGAGGCATTCCTGAACCAGATGGCATGCCTGAACCAGGTGACATGCCTGAACCAGGAGGCATGCCTGAACCAGGAGGCATTCCTGAACCAGGTGACATGCCTGAACCAGGTGACATGCCTGAACCAGGTGGCATGCCTGAACCAGGTGACATGCCTGAACCAGGTGACATGCCTGAACCAGGTGGCAATTCTGAACCAGGTGGCATGCCTGAACCAGGTGACATGCCTGAACCAGGTGGTATGCCTGAACCAGGTGACATGCCTGAACCAGATGGCATGCCTGAACCAGGTGACATGCCTGAACCAGATGGCATGCCTGAACCAGGTGGTATGCCTGAACCAGGTGACATGCCTGAACCAGATGGCATGCCTGAACCAGGTGACATGCCTGAACCAGGTGGCATGCCTGAACCAGGTGGCATGCCTGAACCAGGAGGCATGCCTGAACCAGGAGGCATTCCTGAACCAGATGGCATGCCTGAACCAGGTGACATGCCTGAACCAGGTGGCATGCCTGAACCAGGTGGCATGCCTGAACCAGGAGGCATGCCTGAACTAGGCTTCGCTCATTTACTGGACCTGCTGTACAGTAGTTGCGGTAGTTTTCTCTCTCTCTCTTGTGTCACTGGCCCCCTCTGTTGGTGTCTATCTCTGTTCATCTCTCTGAACCCCTCTCTCTCTCTCTCTCCCTCTCTCTCTCTCCCTCCCCTCTCCGTCTCCCTCCCTCTCTCTCTCCCTCCCCTCTCTATCTCCCTATATCTCTCTCCTCTCTCTTTCACTTTCCTCTCTTCCTATCTATCTCTCTCTCTCCCTCTATCTCGCTCCAAGGTTTGCTCCAAGGTTAAGTGACGTTATTGATGGGCGAGACGGTGCTGTTTGTCACAATATGCGTGTCACTGTTTGCGCCTGTGTGTACGTGTGTATGTAAGTGTGTGTGTGTGTGTGTGTGTTACTGTAATGGCTAGAGACACAGCAGTCAGTCATCCTCACCATGTGCTAACGATGGCCCATAATCCATCTGGACATGCAGGGAACAGGAAGCATCCACGATGCCTCCTGCTTTCCCCTCAGCCATGACAGTTAGGTCTGGGTCAGGGTTAGTGTATGTGTGTGTGTGGGCTTCTTTGTGTGTTTGTGTGCATGCATGCGTGTGTGTGTGTGTGTGTGTGAGTGAGTGAGTGAGTGAGTGAGTGAACATGTGTGTGTGCTGCAGGGCCCTGCGGGACATCAGACTACATACCTCACTGGATCCTTTAAATTGACATATTTTGTAGAAAACTGTTCAATCCTGTCGTCTGTCCTAGTAGATAGGTGGGCTGGATGGCTAACAAAAGAACCAAAGGAATTCAAAAATGCCAGAGCTTTTAGAACATTTCTAAGGGTATTTAGGTTTGTGTGAAAATCCATTTAAACTCTATCAATAGCCTTTCAACCTCCCATGACACACAGTAACCTCCAACTGTGTGTGTGTGTGTGTGTGCGTGTGTGTGTGTGTGCATGCCTTAGTACATGTATGCGTGTGTCTGTGCGTATGTGTGAATGTGTATAGATTACATATAAATATTGATATATATAAGTGTTTATTATCTACATCTATTCACATTGTTACCAAACACCAGAGCCTGTATTTCATGTGTGTGCATATACACCACACTAACTTCAAATAACCCAATCACAAACACTCTCAGTGGATGGGATGGTCCTGCATGTGTGTGTGTGTGTGTGTGTGTGTGTGTGTGTGTGTGTGTGTGTGTGTGTTTGAAAGCGTGTGAATGTGTGTGTGTGTGTGAGAGAGAGAGAGAGAGAGAGAGAGAGAGAGAGAGAGAGAGAGAGAGAGAGAGAGAGAGAGACTTACTATGTTACTGTTATTTTGCCATATTATTACTGTTAGACTCCTTGTAAAATGTTATGATATATATGTTAAAATGTCCATTCAATATGGACTGCTTTGGCAATACTGCTCAACCCGAACTGTCATGCCAATAAAGCATTCTGAACTGAACTGAGAGAGAGAGAGAGAGAGAGAGAGAGAGAGAGAGAGAGAGAGAGAGAGAGAGAGAGATTGTGTGTGTGTTTGTGTGTGTGTGTGTGGGTGGGTGGGTGGGTGGGTGGCCGGCTGTTATCTGCCCTCTGCTCTAAAACAGGATGTGATGCAGAAGGAGGAGCCCAACTCTGTCACTGGGGAGGGCTTATCACACTGAACCAGGATCCACAGTTCACACACACCCGCACACACACACTCACATGCACGCACACAGTCTTTAGTTTTCAGAGACATCACAGAAACCTCATATAGTAGAGTAAATATCTCTCTGTCCTCTCCCTCTCTACACCCCCCCTCTCTCTCTCCTGTCTCCTGTCATCCATCCCCCCTTCCCTCTCCCCCTCCCCTCCCCTCCGTCTCCCCTCTCCCTCCACCCCACCTCTCCCTCCCTCTGTCCCCCAGGTAACTACTGGAACGCGGCCTCCTTCACCACGCCGTCCTCCTATCTCCACTTCCCCACCTTCCATGGAGAGACCAGCGCTGATATCTCCTTCTACTTCAAGACGTCCGCTCCCTACGGAGTCTTCCTGGAGAACCTGGGGAACACCGACTTCATACGCCTGGAGCTCCGATGTAAGACACTCGCTGTGTGGGGCATCTGTGTGTGTGTGGAGGGTGTCTGTGTGTGTGTGTGTGTGGATGGTGTGTGTGTGTGTGCTTCCTTCTCTCGTCGGCCCGCTTGTTTCTTTCAGTCCTTTCCTCCGTTGTTTTACTCGACCTTTCTTCCTCACTCTCGCTTCCGCTGTCGGTCCAATTGTACTCTGTATTGACACTTCCTCGTAGACACACACACACACACACACACACTTACACCCCCCTTTCTCTGTTTTCTTTCTTGCCCACAGTGCGTTCTCTCCAGCACTTTGAGTGAAACGCTCTCTCAGGAGAACAAGGTTTAAAACTGGAACTGTAATTACGTTTCACATAAACGTCTGTTTACCCGAAACACCCGTACTTAGAGTAACCACAACCACCAGCACAACAGGAGAATGACAAACGACAAAGGGACTATGAGCATGAATATTTTCTTTTATTTCTGTCTCGTTTTTTTTCTTCTTCTCGTTTTCTCGCTCTCTCTCTCTCTCTCTCTCTCTCTCTCTCTCTCTCTCTCTCTCTCTCTCACACACACACACACACACACACACGTTTTGTATTTGCAAACAGTGAAACGCCAGATGACTAACCCTGCGTGTCCCCAAATAAACTGAGAATTAGAGGAAGACAGAGAGATCTGCTCCCCCTGTGAGGCTTCCTACTCCTTATCTCTCAGAGGCTAATCCCAAACACACACACACACACACACTCACACACCCTCACACACACACACTCACACACCCTCCCCCGCGCACTCCGCACTCGCACACACATTCAAACACACACGCGCGCACGCAAACACACACAATCGCGCAGGCAGGCACACACACGCACGCTCACAGTCACTCGCACACGTACACTCACAAAGTTGTGCACGCCTACCATCACACCCTCTCACACATGCACTCGCACACACAAACATAATTCCTATAAAAAAAGGCCCAATCCTCGATGACTCCGTATAATATTCCCATACAAGCAGCTTAGGCAACTGCAGACTCACGCATTACTGGAATCCCACACACACACGCACAGACGCACACACACAATGACGGCATTACCATAGAGCAGTGCGTTTTTTTTCGTGACTAAAGCGGCTCTTTTCCAAACTTTGTTTCTCAACTTCGCCAGCGTTTCTGGGGGGTGTTCAGATGATTGACGCGTCACGCGTCGCACTTCGGGAGCTCGCGCTCCGACGACGCCAATTAAGGTCGTAACGGCCACGCGGACCCATTCACAAAGGCGACGCTAAATCCACGGGATTGGATTGGAACGGTGGTTCTGCATGGTGATTGGGCGGATTGGGGCGGCCGAGCTGTCAGCGAGATGACGGATGGTGAAATTACGTTTCATCAGATTCAAAGACTTTGCTCTCTCTGGGAGAGATTCTGTTTTGCAAAAAAAACGCACGTACCAAGTCCGACACACACACCTCTCATTTTCAGCCTGTGCACATATGCGTAAGTGAGGGCAGCGCTCACACACACACTCTACAGGTGCTCAGAGCTGTGAAAGTCTGAAAGAATGTGAAGAGGGTGTCGGTGTGTTGGTGTGTGTTTATGAACTGTCTTAGAGGCCCATTCTTTCGTGGCAGGGTCTTTCTGACATTTCATGTGCGTGTGTGTCCCATCGATTTCCCCCCTTCGCTCTGTGATCTCCACTGCCTATTTTTCTGCCTGCTCCCTGCAGTTTAAACCACACACACTCTCACACACACACACAATTCCACACTTTCTTTCTCACACACTCGCACACACATGAATGTGGTCCTCACTACACACACAAATGTGGACACCCCCAGACACACGCAAACACACACTTGCGCACACATAAGAGCACCTTATGAGAGCCCTCCTCCCAGTTTGTGATGTTAAACACCGCCCCCTGTTGGTTATAGCTGGGACACAAAGCTATAACCAACAAAACAACAAGCTGTAGATATCTCACTGTCCAGAACAGGCCCAACTCATCAACGTACCTAGATCTAGAAGACATAGAAACGGCCGCCCGCATTCTACCGTGGGCGAACGCTCGTCAGCACTCTCTCCTGTCGCCTCTAGCCTCCCCCCGTCCTCCCCCCCCTCCCTCCCCCCATCTCTCCTTCAGAGTTGATACGCTTGAATATTCATGTGTATTTCTAGGCATTGGCAGCGTTTTCATTTCGTCGGAGGAGAAATTATTTAGTACTCGTTCTCTTGCTTACGTTTTATACACTCTCCCTGTCTTCGGAGACAAGATGGTGTGTGTGTGTGTGTGTGGTACAGTATGTGTGTGCGCGCGCCTGGTCTGTGTGTGGGGCTCTCCCAGAGTTCGACTCTGTCCCGATCGCGGCTCTAATCGCTCCGCGTTTGTTTCCGCTATTTCCACATTCGGCCCGTGTTTGCCTGCTCATCTCCCGGCTAAACGGAGCCGAGCGGTTCCCAGGTGGAGAGGAGGGGAGGGAGGGATCACACGCGGGGTGGCGGAACAGTCTGGAGAGAGGAGAGAGGGAGGGGAGGACAGCTCCCAGGGAGTAGACAGCCGAGGGAGAGGAGAGGCCAAGCTGACCAGAGCAACCTGTGGATCATTCTAGAGCCCAGCGCTCCACGGCAACGGCACGACAACACAACATCAGGACAAAAGACATTTTGCACCCCTACAAGGAATTTGCCAGAGGGCTTCACCGAAGCCCACAGAAAAGCACATACAACCAACCGGAACCCTCAGAGAAGACGGGGAAAACCTCTCCGTAAACAGTCCAGTGAACAATACGACAACCTCGCATCACGACACACCATCACATCAACAGGGTAACATGGCAACATCACTTTAAAACCAGATAACATCACAACACACCGATATTGTGTTTATGTGCTGACTCGTGGTTTAGCTCGAACTGTTCCAATATGAACTCGTTTTAAAACCAAGAAAGTTTTCAAGCTTCTGGGTGGCGCAAGATTACACTGTATTTTCCAAACACGCATAAGGGTAGCGTCTCAGTCAGAATTATGCAAATTGAGGTTTTGTTCATATTTTCACATCTAGCAGACTTTATTGTTCTCCTAGACAATATTCACTCACACACACTCATACGATCACACACACACAGAGGCACACAGATTACGGAGGCACCCACAATGTGCTGTTATGGGCTTATGTGTAGATTTATTCATTTTGGACATGTGACTGCAAACTCCTGTAGACAAAATAGAGGATTTCAGTCTGGTCACTCGCTCACCCCCTCACCCCCTCACCCCTTCACCCCCTCACCCCTTCACCCACTTCACCCCTTCACCCCCTCACCCCTTCACCCCCTCACCCCTTCACCCACTTCACCCCTTCACCCCCTCACCCCCTCACCCACTTCACCCACTTCACCCCTTCACCCCCTCACCCCCTCACCCCTTCACCCCTTCACCCACTTCACCCCTTCACCCCTTCACCCACTTCACCCCTTCACCCCGTCACCCACTTCACCCCTTCACCCCTTCACCCCACTTCACACCTTCACCCCTTCACCCACTTCACCCCCTCACCCCTTCACCCACTTCACCCACTTCACCACTTCACCCCTTCACCCCCTCACCCCCTCACCCACTTCACACCTTCACACCTTCACCCCTTCACCCACTTCACCCCCTCACCCCTTCACCCACTTCACCACTTCACCCCTTCACCCCCTCACCCCGTCACCCACTTCACCCCTTCACCCCCTCACCCCGTCACCCACTTCACCCCCTCACCCCTTCACCCACTTCACCCCTTCACCCCCTCACCCCTTCACCCACTTCACCCCTTCACCCCCTCACCCCGTCCCAAACTTCACCCCCTCACCCCTTCACCCACTTCACCCCTTCACCCCCTCACCCCTTCACCCACTTCACCCCTTCACCCCCTCACCCACTTCACCCCCTTCACCCCCTCACCCCTTCACCCACTTCACCCCGTCACCCCCTTCACCCCCTCACCCTTTCACCCACTTCACCCCTTCACCCCGTCACCCCCTTCACCCCCTCACCCCTTCACCCACTTCACCACTTCACCCCCTCACCCCCTCACCCACTTCACACCTTCACCCCTTCACCCCCTCACCCCCTCACCCCCTTCACCCCCTCACCCCTTCACCCACTTCACCCCCTCACCCCTTCACCCACTTCACCCCTTCACCCCCTCACCCCTTCACCCACTTCACCCCTTCACCCCCTCACCCCGTCCCAAACTTCACCCCCTCACCCCTTCACCCACTTCACCCCTTCACCCCCTCACCCCTTCACCCACTTCACCCCTTCACCCCCTCACCCCCTCACCCACTTCACCCCCTTCACCCCCTCACCCCTTCACCCACTTCACCCCGTCACCCCCTTCACCCCCTCACCCCTTCACCCACTTCACCCCTTCACCCCGTCACCCCCTTCACCCCCTCACCCCTTCACCCACTTCACCACTTCACCCCCTCACCCCCTCACCCACTTCACACCTTCACACCTTCACCCCTTCACCCACTTCACCCCCTCACCCGCTTCACCCCTTCACCCCCTCACCCCCTCACCCCCTTCACCCCCTCACCCCTTCACCCACTTCACCCCTTCACCCACTTCACCCCCTCACCCCCTCACCCCTTCACCCCTTCACTCTCTCACCCACTTCACCTCTCACTCCCTCACTTTCCCCAAACTCACCCCCTTGCCTACATCTTCACATATACACACACACACACAGACACACTCACACATTGAGACACACACACACATTCACTCACACACACACACACACGTTCGCTGTCTGTAATCAGGGTGTTGATTGATAGGTGAGGTCAGGGAGGCAGGTGGGAGGGCAGCGGTGAGAGGGACACACACACACACACACACACACACCCTCCAACAGGAACATCTGGACCGAGCAGGTGGCGGGGTCTCACACACTGACCTGAATTCATCACACACACACACACACAGGCACACACGGGAACATACACATATTCACACACTCGAATTCACACACATGGACAGGTGAGCATACACACACACATAGGTAGTGTTACTTTGAAGGAACATGAAAGATGGAGAGTGCCCCCTGTTGGAAAGTGCCGGAAAGTGTGTGTGTGTGTGTGTGTTTAAAAGTGTCTGTGTGTGTATGCGTGTGTGTATGAGTTTTTGTGTGTGTGTGTGTGAATATGTGTGTGTGCTGCCTGGATGCATGTATTAGTGTGTGAGTGTGTGAATCTGACACTCATGGCCATGCATTAAAGCCAGTCATTATATGAACAACCTCATCTAAATTCTAACAGCACTTGGTGACACTTAGCCTTCAAGTGACAAGTCTAGGATCTCTGCCCTGTCCTGAGGGCTGCTTTTGTCTAGACATGAGTCATACATACACACACACACACACACACACACTTACCCGAGCAAACACTAGCACACAGTAGCACACAAACACCTTACCACTCAGTAGCACACACACATGTGCACACACAGTCACTTTGTGTGCACAAAAAAAAAAAAATCAAAAGTTGTTCGAAAGTTTTAGTTTGTTTTGAAGTTTAGTTTAGAGTTTTAATGAATTTCTTCATTATTCTATTGGAAGAAAGAGCGCTTTATCTTAGTTCTCTTCAACAGGCTTTTCATTAGCAAGATATAGTGAACTCTGTATAATTGTTTTAAAAACACTTTCTGTCTCTCTTTTTTTCTCCTCTTTCTGTCTGTGCTCTTATTTTTTCTCAATTTCTCTCCATCTCTTTTATCACTCTTTCGCTCTCCTCTTTCTCCTCCCTTCCTTCTCTCTCTCCTCTCTCTCTCATCCTTTCTCTCTCTCTTACTCTCTCTCCTAAACTCTCTTCCTCCCTCTCTCCCTCCCCCCTCTCCCTTCCCTTCCTCTCTCTCTCTCTCTCTCTTTCTCTCTCCCCCCCTCCTCACCCCATCTCTCCCCTCTCTTTCTCTCTCCCCTCTCTATTTCTCCCCCCCCCCCCCCCCGGTTCTCTCTCTAGCACCTTCCGTGGTCTCCTTCTCCTTCGACGTCGGGAACGGCCCCGTGGAGCTGACCGTGCGTTCGGCCACACCCCTGAACGATGACCAATGGCATCGCGTGATGGCAGAGAGGAACGTGAAGGAGGCGGTGCTCCAGCTGGATCTGACCTATCGGGAGTCTCGGCCTGCACCTCAACAGGGACACACCCGACTGGAGCTGTTCAGCCAGCTCTACGTCGGTAAGACACATTCACACACACACACACACACACAGACACCCAGAGACTCTCCAGACACAGACACAAAACACAGACATTCTCACACCCTCTCTTACACACACACACATGACATCACTTGTGGAGTAATGGATGGCTTGGGTAACTATATTTTCGAAGCATCTTTCCGTATGTATTAATGGAGGGAACGTTTTTATTCAGCCAATTGTGTGTGTGTGTGTGTGTGTCTAGCGCAAACTTCATTACATGTAATCAGTTTCCCCAAGACCCAAATCTCACACAGAGTGAACAGCACACACGCACACACACACACTCGTTGCATCTATTATCGCTCCGAGATGGAAAGACGGTCCCGTCATCTCCCACTGAATGGAGCGCCACCTGGAGGATCCTCCGTGTGTTGTCCTCCCCACGCAGCCCCTCCGAGTCCCCGTCCCAGACTGAGGGAGAGACAGCAGTCCCTAATCTCCCAACCCCCCCCCCCCTTCACCCCCCCCCCCCTCCTCCAGCCCGCTTCCTGCTGACACTCCATATCAAGTCCATAAAGGAAACCAGGCTTTATCTGAGCAGGGTGGAAGGGGGGGTGGGGGGGGGGGACTTGGGGAGGGGGGCACTGGGGGGGGGGGGGTGCACTGGGGGGAAAGTGCTGAGCTTGGAGCCAAGTTGTTCCACGAGTGAAAAAGTTCTGCCCGGGCGAGTCTGCGTTGGTATTCCAGTCAGACCCTCTCGAGTGTGAGAGAGCGCTGTCGGTTTGACTGGCAGTGGTCTCATTCCCCAGTCTGGCCCTGAAGGAGGAAGCCACAGTCAAATGAAATTGAATTAAAAAGCATATGAAGGAAATGGGTGCAGGTCTGATTTAGACCTCCCTTGCATAGACAGAGCCCAGAGTGTAGGGCCTGGTGATTATGCCAGGGGAATGTTAACTACGAGACTGGATGTGAGTGTGTGTGTGTGTTTATATGTCTGTGTTGACCATTGCAAGCAGAAATGTGATGGAACTCCAGCTCCTGTGTATAACAGCATAGCACATCGCTGACCTAATCTCAACTGATAATCTAATGTGCCAATTAGTATGACCTCACACTGACCCTAGGACAATAGTGTTACAGAGCATTACAGGAAATGTCTGGATTTTCTGATGTACATGTTCACCATGTTTTCCTCTTGTTGAACATTGTTTTATTCACTGTGTTGATGCCACTCCTGATTTGACATTGTGCATGTATTGAATCTTGATTTCTCGTCCATCCCATTCGATCTCCATCATGGTCTGTGTTCTGCATGTGTTTCTGCACGTGTGCCGTGGGCCTTGCTCATGGCCCTGCTCTCTGCTCCGCACATCTCTGCATGCCTGCTCTGCACCAGGAAAACCTGCCTCCCTCACCTGCCAGGACAGTAGGTACCATTTGTGTCTATTGAACCCAAACAGACAGACAGGTAAACAGACAGGTAGACAGGTAGACAGAAAGACAGGTAGACAGACAGACACAGAAACTGGTTCATACCAGCCCTAGTACAAAGACAGTGATGATCAGATAGTACTGAGTCCATGGTTTGTGCTTTGGATCTGGACAGACCACAAACTCCTTCTAAATGGCGTGTGTGTGTTGTGTGTGTGTGGTGTGTGTGTGTGTGTGTGTGTGTCTGATAAAGAGATAGAGAGAGAAGAAAGAAGCCCAGCCTCTCCTAATGAATGTAATATGTCTGCCCATTAAACTATTGTTACTGAATAATACACCATTCAGAGATAGACAGGGAAGAGGGCCAAGAGTGTGACTCACTGACACACACACACACACACACACACACACACACACACACAGACAGTCACCCCCTCTCGCTCTCCGGCTCCTTCCCCCACCTCTCTTTCTCTCTCGCTCTCTCTCTTTCCTTTTTTCTCTCTCTCTCTCTTGCTTTCTCTCTCTCGCTCTCTCTCTCTCTCTCCATTGCTGTCTTTCTAACACACTCTCAATTCAATTCAATATGCTTTATTGGCATGAATGTTCAGGTTAAAAAGTGTTGCCAAAGCAGTTTGCAGTGAAAGGACTACACTGTCCCTCCATCATTCCCTCTTGCTCTCTCATTCTTTCTCTCTGCCCCCCCCCTCTCCCTCTCTCTATCCCACCTCTCTCTCTCCCTCTCTCTATCCCACCTCTCTCTCTCTCTCCCTCTCTCTATCCCACCTCTCTCTCTCTCTCTATCCCACCTCTCTCTCTCTCTCTCTGCCCCCCCTCTCTCCCTCTCCCTCTCTGCAGCACCAGTGTTGGCTGAGCAGGGTTGTGTATCTGGTGTCAGGTGTGCTCCAGCCTCTCTGTGCTTCCACACACTGATTAAGACCTGACTAATCAACACAATCAATGATGTAATTGGTCAATTAGGTGCCAGGGAAGTAGCAAAGACAGTTGTGAGCCTGGGAACTGGGAGTGTGCGCTTGTGCGCCTGCTTGTGTGTGTGTGTGTGTGTGTGCGCGCGCGTGCGTGCGCGTGTGTGTGTGCAAGGTCAGTTGATTCTTGTAGTGGACATCTCTCTGGTATTAAAGAGTCCTAATTGAGAAGTTTGAATAAGTAATACACCCCTAGGTAGTTGTTAATGTGTGCGTGTGTGTGTGTGCACATGCAAGTGTGTGTGTGTGTCCTCAAGATGCTCACCTCTGTTATTCACCATTAGCAAATAATTACCACCATTTAGGCATGCAGTAATCATCATGCACTGGCCCACTGAGTGTGTGAGGGTGTTTGTGGGTGTGTGTGTGTGTGTTTGAACTTCCATGGGTCTTTATGTACACATTAATCCTCTGTAGTTCCCTGCCTTGTCCAAGGTAATGGTCAGTTAGCCTGTAATGATGCCGGCTGCACATTGTCGTGGCCCTCTTAGAACAATGACTATTGACACCTGAAGGCTAAGCATTAATGAGTCTCTTAAATCAGTGTGTGAGTATGTGAGTGTGTGTGTGCGTTGGTGTGTGTGTGTGTGTGTGTGTGTGTGTGTGAGAGTGAAATACTGAGTGTGTGTGTGTTACGTCTTGCAGCATCGTGACACTCAGTGTGTGGGAGAGCTGAGACTGGGAGAGATTCTAAACTCAATGACCAGCAGGATCTCTGTCCTTTGCTCCCCACTCTCTCCTTCACTCTCTCTCTCTCTGTCCCTGTATCACCCCACTCTCTCCTTCTCTCTCTCTCTCTGTGCCTTTATCACCCCGCTCTCCTTCTCTCTCTCTCTCTCTCTCTCTCTCTCTCTCTCTCTCTCTCTCTCTCTCTCTCTCTCTCTCTCTCTCTGTCCCTCTATCACCCCGCTCTCCTTCTCTCTCTCTCTCTCTCTCTCTCTCTCTCTCTCTCTCTCTCTCTCTCTCTCTCTCTCTCTGTCCCTCTATCACCCCATCTCTCCTTCTCCATCCCTCCCTCCCACCCCTCATCTCTCACTCCCTCGCCCATCTCGAACCCCTTCCCACTTTCTCCCCCCCCCCCCTTCCGCTACCCCTCTCCAACCCCCTCTTTCTTCACCACCCCCCCCCTCTAACCCTTTCCCCCTTTTCTAACACCCCCCCCCCCCCCCCCCCCCCCCCCCCCCCCCCAGGTGCAGCGGGCGGCCAGCGAGGCTTCCTGGGGTGCATCCGCTCGCTGCGGATGAACGGCGTGACGCTGGACCTGGGGGAGCGTGCCCAGGTGACGCCGGGCGTGAGGCCGGGCTGCCAGGGCCACTGCACCAGCTACGCCCAGTACTGCAGGCACGGGGGCCGATGCGTGGAGAAGTACAACGGCTACTCGTGCGACTGCTCCTCCAGCGCCTACGACGGGCCCTTCTGCAGCCAGGGTGAGGAGGCCCACGGGGGGACCATCCAATGACGGGAACGCGCAGCTCGTTAATATCCGTGTTCATCCCCAACTGGCCCGGGGTGCGAAGCGTTTACATTTGCGCTCGGTCACCCTCGTTGTTCGAATCGGTCAAAATGACAGACGGCCTTCCGATTTTTCCGTCATTTTCCGTACGAAATTCAGCTAGTGATGGAGAATATTCCGTCGACACAACCTCTTGTGAGGAGTGTGTGCACATGCGCACTCACACCCCCACACACGCCTTCGCCACACCCTCCTGCTCGCACGCACACACACATCACACACACGCTCTCAACTGTGGAGAGGTCTGGAGAAGGTCCAGTAGCTCACGGCGAGAGAGAGACAAGCTGGACAGGAACTCCAGAAGTGTCCCCCTGAGTTTCCCTGGATGTGACAGGCTGGTGTAGGACTTCTGTTCCAGAGTGGATGCTGGCGCGGTAAAGCGGGCAGCATGCAAAGTTAACTTCTCATCTCTCTCTCCAGAAACACCCCCCCCCTGTTGTTGGACGCTGTGTTTCCACTGTCATGAGGACAGACACAACGTTGATCTGTGTGACACATGAATTCATTTGTTTTCGAAATTTGAGCAGTGTTTTCTAAACCAGGCAGGGGGCGATGAGATGAGTGGAATGCGTCTTATGCCTGTGTGTGTGTGACTGTGTGTGTGCATGTGTGTGTGTGACTGTGTGTGTGTGCGTGTGTGTGCGTGTCAGAGGTTGGTGACAGACGATGAGAATATGCTAATGACCTTCAAAGACATGAAAGTACTTCCTCGGAATTCTGTCAAGACCTCTATCAAACACTGCAGGGCCAACAGTGTGCTTCTCAGTGTGTGTGTGTGTGTGTCCCAGAGCCCTGTCACTTCCCCAGTGGACCTCCTCTCCCCCTCTGTGTTCTTTCTTCCCTCTCCTCTCTTCCCCTTTTCATCCTCTCCTGTCCTCTCCCCTTCTTCCTCTCCTCCTCTCTCCTGTCCTCTCTTCCCCTTTTCATCCTCTCCTGTCCTCTCCCCTTCTTCCTCTCCGCCTCTCTCCTGTCCTCTCCCCTCCTGTCCTCTCCTTCCTCCTTCTCCCCTCCCCTGTCCTCCTCATTGATCTCCTTCTCCACCCTCCCCTCCTCTCCTCCCCTCCCTTCTCCACTCTCCCCTCCTCCCCTCTCCTGTCCTCTCTTCTCCTCTCTCCTCTATGAAACATGCATGAAGGCAGCCATAATTGCGTTGTGTATTTCCATTGTATCCATATTTACACCTGGCTCTGGGGACAGTGGCATTATTACCATCTCTCCTTCCTCTGCTCTCTGGGCCCCGGGGTCACACACACACACACACACACACACACTCAGACAAGTACACACCCTCAGACACACACACACGTACACACACATTCACGCAGACACACAGACAAGCGCACGAGGAGACACACACGAGCGCGTACTCACACACACGCACGCAGACACACACGCACGCACACATACAGGATCACACAAACACAAGCCATAAGGGAGACCGTTCAGCTCCCCATGATCCTTTGCGCCTGACAACAGCTGTGTTTGGGATGAATGTGTCAGATGGAAAAGTTTGTCCCTCTGGTTGCGCGTGTGTGCGTGCGTGCGTTTGAGGAAAGTTACACTCTCAAAACGGGTTTCTTTTGTTGTGTGTTGTGTCGAGCTTTGTTACTGACAGGATGAGGTGTAGCGTGGAACACAGAGGACATGGTCCATGGGTTTGACACTCTCGTGTGACCCTTCCCCTCCAACCACCAAATACACACACACACGCACTTGTTTATGCTCGCACACACCCTCCCGCGCACACAAGCGCACTCGATCACACACACTCACACAAGTGTGTACACGCTCAATCACACTCACACACTCACACATACACTCTGACACACACACTTTACAGAATTTATGCGGAAATAGATTTGCATCAAAACCCTTGACAGGTTTAGTTGCTCTGCCTCCATCCCCCCCCCCCCCTCAAAACTGCACACTGTATTCTCTTGATGACTGGCCTCCCCTGCACACACACGGTGTCTTGGTTTCATGTGTTTTATCCCGCAGACCTTTTGCCCCCTGTCTCCTCAACTGACTTTTGTCACTTGCCAGGCTGCATTTGTAAATAATAGTTTGTTCTTACTGACTTTCCTGGTTACATAAAGGTAAAACCAACAAACACTCACTCTAAACACAGATACTCACACTATCACACACACACAAACAGTCACACACACATTTTGTTATTATCTCCAATGATTTCCCCTGCCTCCTTTTCTTCCACCTGATAGCTAATGTATGGCATGGCTTGCTACACATCTTAACACACACACATGCAGACACACACACACACACACGTTATGGAGGGACTCTCATGCTCGATAAAGAAAATCAATATCTATTCTGGAATGGCTGGAATGTTCCATCAGCTGATCTCATTTACTCGTGAACAATGGTTTATATCACACACTGGAACAATTTAACACCTGCCACATTATAACCCCTGGACTGATTCATTTATGTGTGTGTGTGTGTGTGTGTGTGCGTGTGTGTGTGTGTGGATGTGTGTGTGGTCTATCCCTGCTCAGAGGTGGGAGGTTTCTTCGAGGCAGGAACTCTGATTCGATACAACTTCCTGCCTGAAGCAGCAGCAGCAGCCAATAAGGACGGCAGGATGGCGCTACAGCCTCTGACCCCACAGGAAGTGAACCTGACAACAGAGGAAGTGGCGTTCAGCTTCAGCACGTCGAGCGCTCCGGCCATCCTGCTGTACGTGAGCACCAAGACCGAGGACTACCTGGCCATCGTACTACGACAGAACGGTGAGACACACACACACACACATACAAAAACACACACACACACATTAGAGGTCCCTATATTCCACACTCAAATACACACAATCTCTCTCCCACACACATGAACACACCCAAACACTCACAGACACACACACACACACATAAACATCAACTCTCTCGCACACACCCACAGACAGATACACTCACACACAAACAGCTACTCACACACACACACAGCCTAGCCCTGTGCTGTGGGTCTCCAGGTGTTCTGCAGGTGAGGTACCAGCTGGGGGGGCAGGAGGAGCCCTTCTCTGTGGACGTGGACCAGAGGAACCTGGCTAACGGTCAGCCCCACAGTGTCAACATGACCAGGGTCAACCGGACCATCACTGTACAGGTACGCACGCACACACGCACAAGTTGCGTTCAAATGCAGATGGAAGATTGTTCAGCGGGAGTTGGAAACGTTCTCCCTCCGCCGCACGGGTAAATGGCTGCCCAGGCTCGTCTCGTGCGTTGACATTTTTAAGCCACAAGGGGGAGACAAACCTGAACACCTTCAAAGAAATCCTACGGTTAAATTTGATGGAGAATGAAAATGCGTCTTATTTTTTGAGGTGTAAAACAAACATCCTTTTTGGTATTTGTTATATGCGTGTGTTAACATCTGCCTTTCTCTGTCTCTATGTCTCTCTCTCTCTCTCTCTGTCTCTATGGCTCTCTCTCTCTCTGTCTCTCTCTCTCTCTCTCTCTCTCTCTGTCAGTTGGACCACTACCCTCCAGTCAGCTACTCTCTTCCTGAATCTTCAGACACACAGATGAACCTGGTCAAGACTCTCTTCCTGGGCAGAGTGTTTGGTGAGTGTCCCTGTTCTTTGATCTTCGTAGCGCAGCCCCCTTACAACAGGAAGTGCCCCATGGCTGCACACAGGAATGCAGGGAAGGAGTGCGTCCACTGGAGGGCGACAGAGGTGTTGTGTGAAAGCAGAGCTTTGGACAAAACTGTGGACAGAATTCTAATGAGGTCACAAAATCATTACCCCATATCTTTTTCTCGTCAGTGCAAGGCCACACACACACACACACACACACACACACACAGGCCACACACACACACACGCTCACACACGATGTCATTGACTCTGGGCACATTGCCCCATCAATTATAATCACCACCGAATAGAATATGCTTATTTCGCCTTTTTAATAGATAATTCTGATCAATTGTTAGTTAGTGAATTGATAGTCAGCGAATATGTTTGCTAATAACGTCGGTCCATATTCATGAAAAACCTCTCTAGAATAATGGAATTGATTCATTATAATGTGCTTTGGTGTTTTTTCTCATCATAAGATGATAAATGTCTTTGTCAAGTGCAGGATCAGGCCAGGCCCAGTGATGGTGAGAAGCAGCTCTTCCATTGAAAGCCCGTAGACATTGTAGGGCGATGACAAGCGCTCAGTGGTCAGAGCGTTTGGCTGCGGATCAAAAGGTTGCAGGTTCAAATTCCCCCTGTATTTTGCTTTGGATAACAACGTCTGCCAAAATCATACGGTACATACATACAGTACATACATACAGTACATGCAGTACATGCATACAGTACATGCATACAATACATACAGTACATACGTACATACGTACATACAGTACATACATACAGTACATACAGTACATACGTAAATACGTACATACAGTACATACAGTACATACAGTACAGTACGTACGTACATACGTACATACAGTACATACAGTACATACATACAGTAAATACATACAGTACATACATACAGTACATACATAGTGGAGTTTATCTGCTGTGTCTCAACACCCTAGTTAAGTTGAGGGTGATGGAAGGACTGGCCACCTATGCTGCTGCTGCTGCTGTGTACCACACTGTCATCTGCTGGTGCCTCTGGGAAGGACCACCTCACACCTCATCACAAGCAGGCAGACAGGCAGGCTGACAGACAGGCATGCAGGCAGAGAAACAGACAGACAGCCTGGTCCTCTCCTTGTCCCCTCTGTCCTGTACCAGTAGTAATGGGCTAGCAGTGGTGCCCCTGCAGCACAAATAGAATCAGTGTAATATCACTCATTAACATGGAGATTTATGGCTCTATGCTAAGCTAATTTCCAAAGCAGGCTGGTCCTGTTAATGGCTGCCTAAACCTTCCTAAGCTGCTAAGTGTTAGCATCATAGCACGGCTGGCTGAAAGTAAGACCGGGGTTTCTTCATCATTACCGGGTCATGCTTACTGCTTTTTGTTGTTTACTAAGATGTTATACACAGCCTTTTTATGGATAATTAAATACATGCAATGGTCTGTTTTGCTCTTGGCCAGTGAAACATGACCACTAGCCCAGTCTCTGTGTGTGTGTGTGTGTGTGTGTGTGTGTGTGTGTGTGTGTGTGTGTGTGTGTGTGTGTGTGTGTGCGTACGTGCGTTTGTACTCGCGTGTGTGTGTGTGTGTGTGTGTGTGTGTGTGTGTGTGTGTGTGTGTGTGTGTGTGTGTGTGTGTGTGTGTGTGTGTGTGTGTGTGTGTGTGTGTGTGTGAAAAGACAGAGCTCTAATGCAGTATAAATGTGAGTGCTGGGGGCTGGTCCTGCGGGTAGGTGAGGTGCATTACTCATCATGAAAGACATTAAGGGATTTCATCCTGCGTTCGTTAAGGGCTAGATTCTCCTCTGAGGCTCCTGGATCCCTACTTCCCTCCTTCCTGTGTCTGCATCATTTCTCTCTCTCACACACACACACACACACACACAGACCACACATACACACACACAAGTACAGCTTCTTTAAAATAAATTCAGTGATCCTTAATCGAATTACTTTCAGCCATATGTTATATAGTTTTTTCCTCTACAAAGGAATACTACTACTGGCATTAAGTGGATGGTTTATTTTTTTAAACACTCAGTCTTACAGCACACGTGAATAATTAATTAAGCAGATGCTTCTCTCCAAAGCAAAATACAAGGGGGGATTTGAACCTACGATCCATAGTCAATAGTCAGATGCTCCACCACTGAGTTGAGGTCCCAGAATCTCCGTTTCTGCTGAAGTTAGACCCTGCTCATCAAACTCCTTCATCTGCTGTTCCTTATAGAGGAAATGTCCCATAATGCTGAAAGATGGGCTCATATCTTGGTGCCTATGGCTGTGTGTGTGTGTCTACAAGTGTGCATTTGAGTGTGTGTGTGTGTGTGTGTGTATGCATGCACGTGTGTATGTGTGTCTGCAAGCACGCGCCAGTGTGTGTTCTCAGATGATGTCATGGTGTGTTTGCTGAGTGTGGCTGTGGTACTGCCTGGCTGGACAGAGTCCGGATCCAGGAGGGTGGCGCTCCACCTCCAGGTTTCCCCCCCGGCCCGGAGGAGAGGGGGTGGGACTGCACTGAGACTGCAGAGAAGATAGACAACCACAGGAGAGAGAGAGAGAAACAGAGACACACAGAGATCACAGCTACGAGGGGTCTAACAGATGCAGCGGTGATTGCAGGTAGAGAGGGCGTGTAAAGGAGAAACAGACAGAGAGAGAGAGAGAGAGAGACAGAGAGACAGAGACAGACAGAGAGAGAGAGAGAGAGAGAGAGAGAGAGAGAGAGAGAGAGAGAGAGAGAGAGAGAGAGAGAGAGAAGACAAGGACTCAGCGACTGGACAGGTAACAGGCTGCAGAGATATGCTGTGTGAGGGGGTTATTGTGTGCTTTGTGTTTGGGGTTATCGTGTGCTATTTGTGTGTGGTTGTTGTGTGCTGTGTGTGTGTGGTTGTTGCGTGCTGTGTGTGTGCGTGATTTTTGTGCGCTGTGTGTGCATTTGTGGTTGGCGTGTGTCTCATGGAGACTGATTCTGATTGGGCAGTGAGCCGTGGTTTATTTATCTTACCCCATATAAATAGGGGTATGTGTGGTATGTGGTACGTGTGTGTGTGTGTGTGTGTGTGTGTGTGTGTGTGTGGGAGAGGCAGGTAGGCAGCTGTGAGAGGGCACTGCAAGGACAGGTGCTGTTGTTTAGTCTGTCCTGGTGGTTCTCCATCCTCTCTCTTCCCTCCCTCTCTCTTTCCTCTCTTCCTCATCCCTCTATCTCCACGCTTCTCTTTCCTGATTTTGTATTGCCCTCAGTTCCTAACCCACTCTATATTTGCATTCCCTCCCTCCAGCCTTCCCTTCCATCTTTCTCTCTACCTCTCTCTCTCTCTCTCTCTCTCTCTCTCTCTCTCTCTCTCTCTCTCTCTATCTCTCGCTCTCTGTTCATATCTGTAATTGTGTCTGTCACCCTAACTGGTGTTACTGTCAGACAGACCTTGTGTGTGTGTGTGTTTGAGTGTGTGTGTCCCACACCCCTCCTGCATACGCTTCTGTTTGTTACCATGGTAACCCCTTTTGATCTCCCCCCCTCCCCACACCCTCCCTTATCCCCCCCCCCCCCTCCCTTTCTTTAAGTGCTTCTCTCGTCACCCCCTTTTTTCTCACTCCATCCCCTCCTCCTCTTTCCCTCCTGGTCATCCTTTCTTCCCCATCTCTTCCCCCCCCCACATCTCCTACGCCTCCTCTATTTTGAGCCTGACCCCACCCACTGCTGAACCTGCCTTCAGTCTGTCACCCTCCTCCTCCCTCCATCCTCCCTCCATCCTCTTTCCTGCCGTCCTCATATTTCTGTCCATTTCCTCTTTTCCCAGCTCCTACACATTACACATTAACCTCCACCGACAACCAGCCATTTATATAACAAGACATATACAGTACAGTAGATGTCCTTATATATATATATATATATATATATATATATATATATATATATTATAGTATTTAAGAATCATTCTCAAGGATTATACATGCGGATATAAGGTAGTGCATAAGGATCTCTCTAAGAACAGAATGGAGATTGGGCGTTCTAACTTAGTCTTCTCCATTAGTACTGTGTTCCTCCATGAGATCATTGGTATTCATGTCTGTGTTCTGCATTCATCAGCACATGTTCACTGATACAGTCTGGAGACAGAATCATATTCATATTCATGCACGTAATCATATTTCTTGTCCTCTCTCTTTCCCTCTCTCCCACATAACCTGAGCATCTGAGCATGCCCGAGAAACATGTCATCCTCCTAATGTGACCTTGTGACCAGGGACAGTTTTGTCCTCCAGCAGTGCATTGTGGGATTGGAGATGGAGACCAAAGACTTCTGGATCTGCCAGTGCTGTTTTTATGCACACACACACACACATGTATGTGTGTGTGCATTTGGAGCAGTCATTGTGTCTTTCTCTTTGTTCAAATACACACACACACACCCTGATATCATAGCCTGAATCTGTCAAACATGATCGCTGCAGGGAGGGAACAAAACTAGTGCGATACACACCCACACACACACGGACAAACACAAGCAGACACACACACACACACACACAGGCCTGCTGTCTCTAGGAGGTCTGGCTGGATGATAAATACCAGGAGAAGGCTGGATATCTCTGAGCTCTGTTCCTGTAAGCTGAATCAATAGCTGCTGACACGCACACACAGATGCACACACACACACATTGTCCGCAGTATAGAGGAGGGTCAGTACATTTCTCCCATGTGGACGGCAGACACTAGTGTGAAGCTGACGTCACCATACATCACTGCATGGAAAGTGGAGGGGAACACGGAAGGTGATTCACTGTGCCCCAACACACACAAGCACACACCTGCACACACACACACCTTCGCACGTACACAAACACGTACCATTACACACGTTTGCACACACAGACACCCACACACATACGGACGCGCGCACACACATGCACACATACAGTCTGAGAGGGTGGAGGAGGTATATTCTCTGCTGGGGCTGGAACCTCTTTGAGGCTCTTCATTTGTTTATTCAGATTAAACTTCGGTGCATCTGAGCTCCTTAGTCTCTGGTGTTAGCTTTGGGTTTAGTGTGAAGCCTGCAGTTTCACTGCACCAAAGCGTGTGCTTGTGTGCGTGTGTTTGTGTGTGTGTGTTTTCCGTTGTGTTTGAACCTCCCTCTGTCTTTGAAGACTGTGTATGAGATGAACAACAGGGGAGAATGTGGGAGGGAGAGAGAGATAGACAGGGGACAGGGCAGAGAGGGAGAGAGAGGGAGGGATGGAGAGACAGGGAGAGAGAGAGAAAGAGAGGGGGAAGAGAGGGAGGGAGGGACAGGGAGAGAGAGAAAGAGAAAGAGAGGGGGAAGAGAGGGAGGGAGGGAGCGAGAGAGGGAAGGAAGGAAGGAAGGAAGGAAGGAAGGAAGGAAGGAAGGAAGGAAGGAGAAAGAAAGAGGGAAGAAGTGAGGGAGACAGAGGATGAAGACAGAGGGAGAAAGAAAAGAAAGAGGGAGGGAGGGAGAAAGAGATGGAAGTAGAAGCAGAGATAGAGAGAGGATGGGAGAGCTTCACCCTCTACTAAATTATTCATACGGTAACACACCAATATCGGGTACATGTGCTTTTCTTCTGCTGTTCTTACCTGACTTTGTCTCTCTTTCTCCTCTCTCTCCCTCTCTCTCTCCTCATTCTCCATCTCGCTCTCCTCTTTCTTGCTATCTCTCTCTCTCCCTCCCCCCTCCCCCCCCCCATTACAGAGACTGGTCGCATAGATCCAGAGCTGATAGAGCGCTACAACAGTCCAGGGTTCGTAGGGTGTCTCTCCCGGGTCCAGTTCAACGGCGTCGCGCCCCTGAAGGCTGCCCTCAGAAACCCTGTGCCAGCCCTGCCGGTGCCGACGGCCAGACAGCCAGGCAGAGCCCCTGTGGCGGAGCAGCCAGTCTCGTACCAGGGCAAGCTAGTGGAGTCCAACTGTGGGGCGTCTCCTCTCACCATCCCACCAATGTCTGCTGCCACAGACCCCTGGAACCTGGACTCAGGTGAGGCGGAGCTGTACACACACACACACACCGTGCTGTCAGCTGTCGTGTTGTTTCATTGTTCCGGATGTTGCTTTTCTTCCATGATGTTGATTGATGGGATGAGCTGTGGCCAATTGTATTGATTGGGGCTCCACACATACACACACACACACTTTCCTCCTCCCTCTTTCCCCCTCTCTCTCCACTCTCTCTCCCTCTTTCCTTCAAGGTACAGAGTTCCCCTTCAATGAGGAGAGGGTGATTCCAGGTGGAGTCAACAGGAACTCTGCTATTATCGGAGGTGCGTTGGTCGTACGTTATATAAACGCTCCACGTGACGCTCGTTGTAATCCCCCCAAAAAAGAAATCTCAAAGTTAGTGGGAAATGACTAATCCAGATGATCCAGAGTGATGGATAGAGAATGATGTCATCCCGTCTATCTTGTCTCCATGCAGGGATCATCGCCGTGGTGATCTTCACCATCCTGTGCACGCTCGTGTTCCTGATTCGCTACATGTTCCGCCACAAGGGCACCTATCACACCAATGAGGCAAAAGGGGCGGAGTCAGGCGGCGGCGAATCGGCCGACGCGGCCATCATCGGCTCCGACCCCAATCCGGAGGCCATCGACGAATCAAAGAAGGAGTGGTTCATTTAACGCCCAATGAGAGTGAAGAAGTAGCTCATCTGGAGGAGGGTGGCGACGGGAGGTTGTATCTAATGACCAATCAGAGGAGAGACGGAACGAGGGGTTGTCCAATAGCAACCCCCCGGTGAGATGGGGCTGGGTTGGGGTGGGAGGAGGGGATGGGGGGAGGATGTACAGAAATCAGTTTTTGATTATGAGGACTAGAAGAAGATGGATGGCCAAGGGAGCACAGCAAAGAAAGACTGTATATCTGTACATAGGAACTGGCTCGGCCTGCTTTGTATTGTGTTTGGGAGTTTTCAGGAGTCCTTTGAATACAGTATATATAGATATATATATATATATACAGAATAATAATAGCTACTGGATCATGTTCTAGCAGAGTTATTGACCTTCCTGTTGGTTATTTTTCTTTCTTCTGAGGACGAGTACAGACAGGTGGTCTGTCAGACGGTGTTTCTGGTACAGACAGGTGATCTGTCAGACGGTGTTTCTGGTACAGACAGGTGATCTGTCAGACGGTGTTTCTGGTACAGACAGGTGGTCTGTGAGATGGTGTTTCTCATTGTTCTGTTCTAAGCTGAGTCATGCAGTTTTTGTTCCAGCATCAACCATGAGGTCTGGATGCCAGCAGCCCCACTGTAAATATCTTATATATTTGTCTGAATTTATGTTCTATTGGGGGGCAGACAGCAACCAGACTAGTATGTTCTGTTATGTTACATTACTAACCGGGGCATCACATGTATGAACGGAGGTTTATGTTACTGTGACGATAGATTGTACCCACGCGGGAATTACTTTCTGAGGACGGATGGAATGTCGAAAAGCATGATGGGAAAACATGACGGCCCGTCTCTCTGTGTCATCCTCCCGTCACAGCAGTTTGCTCCTCCTTTCAGAACGAGAGAACTCCACAGTGGTCATCATTTTGCCAAAAACACTTTGGTCTTACGTTCTCATGCTTGGTTTCCCAGGTGGATTGAATGGATTATACTGTATAAAGATGACTGTTCATCAATCTACTGAGAGTAAACGAGAGGTAGACGTTTTACAAATGTTTTATGTTGAAATGCTACTTTGGGCGCTTTGTGTGAGGTCTTGGGGGTGTGGTTATTCTAAAGGTCATATAGGTAGGGGTCAAAGGTGAGATATCAGTGATGAAGGCAGTTCTAGAGTGTTAATTGACTTAATCCACTGTGCCTTCTGGATTGAGTCACTTAGCCTTTCTACGGACTTAGA
This sequence comes from Osmerus mordax, assembly GCF_038355195.1. Lineage (NCBI taxonomy): Eukaryota > Metazoa > Chordata > Actinopteri > Osmeriformes > Osmeridae > Osmerus > Osmerus mordax. Next base: position 6,597,247 of record NC_090064.1, read on the forward strand.
GCCCATGAAGAAGAAACTAACAGACATACACCAATACAGGCTTACACACGCCTACACCACACACACATGCGCACACTCACCTGAACCACAACCACACACACTCACCCAATCCACATACATATTCACACACTCGCCTACACTCACACACTCATATGCTCACCTACATGCATACACTCACTGGAAACACACACACAAACGTAGACACACACATACACTACCGTACACTACCCAGACAATTTCGTGTTTTCCATGAAAACTCACACTTTTATTTATCAAATAACTTTCAAAATGAATAGAAAATATAGTCAAGACATTTACAAGGTTAATTATTATTATTAGAAATAATTATTTTTATTTGAAATATAAATTTTGTTCTTCAAACTTTGCTTTCGTCAAATAATGCTCCATTTGCAGCAATTACAACATTGCAGACCTTTGGCATTCTAATTCTAATCCTTCTAATCATCCATTAGTCTTCTAAAGCAATTAGCAAACACAATGTACCATTCGAACACATACAGTAATAGTTGCTGGAAATGGACCTCTATACACCTATGTAGATATTTCATAAAAAATCTGACGTTTCCACCTAGAATAGTCATTTACCACATTAACAATGTATAGTGTCTTTCTGATTAATTTAACGTTATCTTCATTGAAAAAAACAGTGATTTTCTTTGAAAAATAAGGACATTTTTAAGTGACCCCAAACTTTTGAACGGTAGTGTACATGATGATTCATGGCAAACACACACATCATGTGTGGAAAGGAGGTGTGTGGTGTGTGTGTCATTGGAAGGAGGTGCTTCAATGCATCACTGAGGTGGTGAAAGCTGCACAGCTCTCAGAGTACAGATGAGTCTGTCTACTAGTGCCACCGAACACCCAGGACGCTCTTCAAACTGTCGTCTTTATATACTTTATTACTTTAAATATGTACTATATGTACTGTAAACAATTACTTTTTTATGTTTTTTTTATGGTTTACTATGTCAAAAGTCTGCCCAGTGGTCACAATGTCATGAAAACCATTTAGTTGTTTTTGTATGTTTTCTAAAATGGCTGCCTGGTGTGTTGTGAAGTGTTGGTCTGGTGACCTATGAGCAGGGCCAGCCCGACCCAATAAACAAACTAATCATTTGTTTAGGGCCCCGAAATTGGTGCGCCCCCCCCCAAAAAACAAAAAAATCAAAAGCGCCCCATACACTATTTTTGTTTAGGGCTCCCAAAACCCTAAGGCCGGCTCTGCCCATGAGGATCGACTTAAAGGGAACAACAGTGAGAGGAGAATGTATGTCTGTCCACTCCAGACTCCTCCATGACTGGAGAGGAGGGAGAAGCTGGCTGGTATCCACTGGTGTAGGGCCAGCCTCCTCTCATTGCAGTCCATTATTAATCACTGGGAGGAGCTGGAGATCTGATCCTGGATCAGAAGCTGGGAACTACTTTTACTCATGTCAGGTGAAAGGACATCTGTAACAGTTGTCATTCCGTCTGGTGGTGCAATAACCACACTCCTTTTGCCATTCATCTAGCTGACACACACACAGTCACACACAGACACACACAAACACATACTCATACACACATACACACACACACACACTCAAACACACACCTCTGTATTTTGTGAACATAGATGAGATTGTTCAGAGACCAGACTGTCACTCAAGTCCTCCTTTCTGTTCAGTTCAATAAAGATTCATTGGATTCGGTACTTGAGTATTCCAGTGTTTTTATGTGTGTGCATTAATATATCTCTGTGTGTATTTGTGTTTGTGCCTGTCTGTCTGTCTATCCACACATGCCAACAGGACCTGATGATTTTATGAATATCATATGACAAACCATGCGTCATCCATACACGCTCAAATACACACACATTCACAAGGTTGGTATATAAACCCCTCCTTAAGGAGAGATCATCATTTCTGCCTCTGTGAGAATTATGCTGCCCCTGTGTGGTTGCATGTTGCCAGTGCTACCAGGGAAAAGTTATTTTTGTATGTTTTTAAAGAGAGACCTGTTAATCATTTTGCTGTTCATTCAGTACACACTGATACAGTTCACTTCCTGGTCTCCTGAAGCTCCGCCTACTACGTGACTCACCTGTCAGAATACAGGAAGCAGAGTTCAGTGTTTCTCTGCTCACCAACAGGCTCTGAGATTCACCTTTCTGCTCTGAGACAAAACTGGATTAAAATCTAAAAACACACTGTGAAGAGAGAGATACTGCCTTTACACAACTACAGGAGGAAATACAGTCATTTGCAGAGACTTTAACTCACTGCTGACTGAATCAAAGTAAGTTTTAAAAAACTTTGACACCAAATTGAAAGTAAACTTCAGACTACAGCAGGAGGGTGTGACTGGTTGAGAAAATGGCGTCCAGCTCGTCTCTCCCAGAGGAGGATCTCTCCTGTTCTGTGTGCTGTGACATCTTTAAAGATCCTGTCCTGCTGTCATGTAGCCACAGCTTCTGTAAAGCCTGTCTGCAGGAATACTGGAAGGGGAATATAGAAAAGAATTGTCCAGTTTGCAGAAGAAAATCATCAAAGGATTCCCTTCCCCTCAACCTGGCTCTGAAGAACCTGTGTGAGTCCTTCTTACAGGAGAGACGTCAGAGAGCTTCAGCAGGGTCTGAGGTGCTCTGCAGTCTGCACAGTGAGAAACTCAAGCTCTACTGTCTGGATGATAAACAGACAGTGTGTTTGGTGTGTCAGACATCTAAAAAACACACCAACCACAGATTCAGACCCATAGATGAAGCTGCGCAGGATCTCAAGGTATGATAACTAACTACAAGATATATGATACATTTTACTCACACACCTATATACCTTACAGATACATAATATAAAGTATATGTATATGCTATATTTATTGTAAGTGAAGAATCATATTCCATCATTCTGTCAAAACTTTGATTCTCACTTCTAAGGGGTTTTTGATGATGAAAACATGTTTTGTATCATCCCAGGAGGAACTCCAGCCTGCTCTGAAGTCCTTACAGGAGAAGCTGAAGATCTTTAATGAAGTTAAACAAACCTGTGATCAAACAGCACATCACATTAAGGTAAAATAGTTTATTAATCAAATTATACAACACAGTTTTGACATAAATAAATAAAAACTCTGGTCAGCTAAACCTCTGTATGAACCCCCATGTCTCCAGATCCAGACCCAGCACACAGAGAGGCAGATTAAGGAGGAATTTAAGAAGCTTCACCAGTTTCTACAAGAGGAAGAGGAGGCCAGGATAGCTGCACTGAGGAAGGAGGAGAAGCAGAAGAGTCAGATGATGAAGGAGAAGATTGAGGGGCTGAGCAGAGAGATATCAACACTTTCACACACAATCAGAGCCATAGAGGAGGAGCTGAGAGCTGAGGACATCTCATTCCTGCAGGTCAGGACTGATCTCTCTAAGTTCATATGGAATGGCTGGCTGGGTGTGTTTATGAGTGTCTAACTTCATCTTCTGTATCTCCACAGAACTACAAGGACACAGTGAAAAGGTAAGTGACCTGCCTCCTGTCTCTCTCTTCTCTGTGGTTGTGAACCCAACCCCACCGCAGCTCTGACCCCAGAATGTTCTTCCAGAGCCCAGTTCACTCTGCCGGATCCACAGCTGGTCTCAGGAGCGCTGATAGACGTGGTCAAACACCTGGGCAACCTGACCTTCAGAGTCTGGGAGAAGATGCAGGATTTTGTCACATATAGTGAGTTTTTGATCATGTTATCATATCAATATTCAAATAGTACTACTAACAATATCCTGTCTTAGTGTTCATGATCTGTCTTATCATGATCATACCTGTCCATAAACAATCCATGACACTACAGTACAGGCTACTGAACATGACCATTGTTATGTATTGCATCTCACACCAATACCAGCCTAATATGTTGAATACAGCATGATCAATGTATTTAGAAAAACAATGACATCCACATACATGACATGTACAGTAGTCATTGCTGGGTTTGTCATGGTGTCAACTCCTGGTGGGTGAGGGTGTAAACATCAAACACTTCATCAACACAAACCTGATCTCTCTCCTCAGCTCCTGTGACTCTGGACCCCAACACTGCCTACCCACGCCTCATCCTGTCTGAGGATCTGACCAGTGTGAGAGGAAGTCAGGAGAGACAGCAGCTTCCTGACAACCCAGAGAGGTTTGATTACTGTGCATGTGTCCTGGGCTCTGAGGGCTTTAACTCAGGGACACACAGCTGGGATGTTGAGGTTGGAGACAGTACAGTCTGGGACCTGGGTGTGGTAGCAGAGTCTGTCCAGAGGAAGGGAGACTCATGGGGTGGAGTCTGGGGGATCTGTTTCTACCAGGGTGAATACATAACAATACCCTCATCAGGTCTAGACACTGTACTCACAGTGAGACAGAAACCCCAGAGGATCAGAGTGCAGCTGGACTGGGACAGAGGAAAGCTGTCATTCTCTGACCCTGATAGAAACACACACCTACACACATTCACACACACCTTCACTGAGAGAGTTTTACCATTCATTTGTAATCGCTGCATTCTCCACTCTCTGAGGATCTTACCAGTGAAGGCCTCTGTAACAGTAGAGCAGCACAGTCATTAGAGCTGGTACCACCTCTATCTGGAACAGTAGAACAGCACATTGGGTGTGTTTACAACCTTCCTGTCATGAAGGAAAACAACCTCTAACATGAGCATCCAGGTACAAAGAACAAAGATCAACAGGAGTGATTATATTTTAAGGAAGAATGGTGTTCTTCATGTATGACAGTGTCTGAATCAGAAGTCATTTAGCCATGCTGAAAAAAAAAAATATAACGCCTGTTTAGGCTGTAATGTGCATGTACACTATGACAACAAATTTTCTACAAATATTTGCCAAATCAAATGCTTAGTCAGCGTACTTAATTGTGATACTTGTTTACATTTACATTTAGTCATTTAGCAGACGCTCTTATCCAGAGCGACTAACAGTAAGTACAGGGACATTCCCCCGAGGCAAGTAGGGTGAAGTGCCTTGCCCAAGGACACAACGTCAGTTGGCATGACCGGGAATCGAACTGGCAACCTTCGGATTACTAGCCCGACTCCCTCACCGCTCAGCCACCTGACTCACCGTTTACTGTTTACTGTTGAACATGAATGTTGACTGTACTAAGCTTTAGTTTCTTTGTGAGCTCATAACATATTATAATCTATGAAATGATGTGATAGTTGACACTGTTGTTTATCTCTCACCTTCTCCTGAGTTTGATTTTAAAAAGTCACTGTTTTACCACTAGAGGGAGAAAGAGGACAGCATATTGTTCCACCAGTTGACTCTTTCAACCCAGTTTAGAGACAGCACAACTCTTCACTGTTTATCAAGCATCACATTCCAAACTCTGAAGGGTGGACATGTTCAAATAACTTAATTACTACTTACAAAAATCCCAACATTAGAAGTCATCAGTATAAAAACACATGATCAAATGTAGAGATGCGGACACATATCAACAGCTGGTGATCAGCTGGGAGGGTGGGGACAGGAGTGGGGCTCCGTCCTAAAACAGCTGTCCTCTACACCCAGACTCCACTGTCCTCTACACCCAGACTCTACTGTCCTCTACACCCAGACTTCACTGTCCTCTACACCCAGACTCCACTGTCCTCTACACCCAGACTCCACTGTCCTCTACACCCAGACTCCACTGGAGGACCACGGTGGAGGGGGGGAGAGGGGAGTGGGGGAAGGAGGACTAGGCTCTGGTAGAAGGACTAGACACTTTTTGTATGTTTTCTAAAATGGCTGCCTGGTGTGTTGTGAAGTGTTGGTCTGGTAACCTGTGAGGTTCAACTTAAAGGGAACAAAAGTGAGAGGAGAATGTATGTCTGTCCGCCTGCTCCAGACTCCTCCATGACTGGAGCAGGAGGGAGAGGCTGGCTGGTATCCACTGGTGTAGGGCCAGCCTCCTCTCATTGCAGTCCAGTATTAATCACTGGGAGGAGGCTGGAGATCTGATCCTGGATCAGAAGCTGGGAACGACTGTTAGAGCGAAAAACTGTCTGAAAGGTCTTGAGGTAAACAAGACTGAACTTAGGCCCAGAAACCAGATTGAACTAGAGAAGCCCAGTAACCACAAGATGGAAAATGACAGGCACTCCTGTTTTATGACTGACAAGAGAGCAACAAGTACCTAGTTGTCACGGCCACAGCTGTGTTTTTTGTTCTGCCCTAGTGTTTCCCTGTCCTTGTCTCCACCTGTTCTCGTTAGCGTTATTGTGTCCACCTGTGTGTCGTTTGGTTCTGTGTATTTAGGTTTCTGTTTTGTGTCCAGTCTTTGTCTTGTCCTTACCATACCTGTCCGTGTGAGTACCCTATCTGTTCCCAGTTTTGAGAATAAAACCCTTGTTTCTACCATGCCTCGCATCTCTCGTGCATTTGGGTCCTACCCCTCCTCACACCCTGACACCTAGTAAGCACCACCCCTGACTTTACTAGGAGACAGAAACACGGTGACATTCATAAGAAGTGCTGAGAGAACACACACAGGTCTGATCCAATAAGCCATACTTGCCATAACAGTGTGTTTCTGTCTACTCATGATTAGGTGGGGGCGATTTCTTGTGTATAAAATAATCTCCTGTCTATTGCTCTGGGAACTCTTTACCAGGCTATCATGCGGAATGCCCATTAATTTGTTAACCATGTATCAATATAAATAAACCACTTGTACTTGATTCAAAGACTGAGCGTCCCTCCTTTTTGAAACCTTGTGAAAGCTCCAGCACCACTTTTACTCATGTCAGGTGACAGGTCATCTGTCGTCATTCCGTCCGGTGGTGAAATAACTACACTCCTTCTGCAATTCATCTAGCCGACACACACACACACACAAACAGACACATACTCATACACACATACACTCAAACACATACCTCTGTATTTTGTGAATAGAGATGAGATTGTGCAGAGACCAGGCTGTCACTCAAGTCCTCTTTTCTCTTTGTTAAGTACGTCTTTATAAAGAAGGGCACAAAGTCGTTGGGTTCAAAGAAAGTCCAATATCGTTTTATTCCTGCTAGCAAGGTGCTAGCAGCTATCTTGGTGATCGATCCCAGAGTTTTGCGCGTGTGTGTGGGGAGTCAGGTGGCTGAGCGGTTAGAGAATCGGGCTAGTAATCAGAAGGTCGCAGGTTAGATTCCCGGTTGTGTCAAATGACGTTGTGTTCTTGGGCAAGGCACTTCACCCTACTTGCCTCGGGGGAATGTCCCTGTACTTATTGTAAGTCGCTCTGGATAAGAGCGTCTGCTAAATGACTAAATGTAAATGTAATGTGTGTATGTGTGTCGCGCGTGTGTGTTTACGACATCAACCCTGTTTGCAACACAATAGCAGCTGAAACAACAGAATCTACAGTCCTGGTGTCGTAAAAGCTCTTCCCCCAAGGTGACAAGCAAATAGTCACCAGACCTCACGTCTCCATCTAGCCCTGTCAAACATTATCTCCTTTAACCAACCAAACCAACCCCCAACATCTTGTGCACAGAAATGCGCTCCCCCTCTGTGGTGACATGTTGCCACAGCTACTAGTGAAAGGGTAGTTTTTTTCTGAGAAAGAGACAGGTATTTCATTAATGTAGATTAAGGAAAAGAGAGTTCCGTTCCATTACTGTGGTTTATTCCAGTCTTAGCTAAGTAACCAAGGTAACTGATACCTCTGAACTAGCCTGCTAGTCATCTGTGTTGCAAAGGATTTCAAACAGAAGGAACTTTTGTTCTGTCCCGCCCCGCCCCCTCGAATTTATTAAATTTAACAGCAACACTAGATAAATCAATTGCAGATATCAGAACAGACCTACCTGCAGTTTCTGAGTGTTTTATGTGTTAATTACTTTGTCTCTGCATCGTACCAGCTGAGTAACAGAATGCAACTGACTCTGATCTGACGTAGATAGGTCGCTGTGACTTAGATAGGTTTTCTTTTTATATGGCTCTGGCCCTGCCTATACAAAACCTTAGCTGAAAACGGGAGATAAACTGTTCAATGGTCTAACTCCACATTTCAGTGCAACAAAGTTTTAGCGCTTTGTACATGCTTTCAGGAACTCATTTCACACGTATATAATGTACTGAGAAGCAAATCATGGAATTTGCTTTACAGCATCTTTAAGGATGGCAATAAACACATAATAGTAGCCTACCCTAGAAAGTTGGGTAGTAGACTATACTAGTAGAAAGGAGGGTAGTAGACTATGTAGTCTAGTAAGTAGGCCTAGACTATGTAGTGTGCTGAAATCACACATAAGGAAGCAAACTCACTGTAGCCAAGCCTGTTCAGTCTGTCTGCATCTCTGTGTTTCTTTGCATGTGGGACATTTTTGTATTGTTACACTGGTGGCGCCCCATGTTGTGCAGTAGGAGCCCTTTTCATTTTTCCACCCCTGCCCTGCAAACAGCCAGAGTCTGCCACTGTCCAGGCCCCATCTGGACCTGTGGAGGCAGACTATGTTCATTGGAAATCTTTACATAGCCTCAATGTACAGGTGTACATTTATGGGCCAGCTGTCCATACACTGTCAGGCAGGATTAAATGTGCACATGTAATAGATCAAGTTATATATTCTCATGCTTAGCCATTTCAAATGAATGTTTTGCCAAGCAAAGTGTGCCACACTCTAGGTTACCTTCTGATCTGTGATGGAAGTTTCAGTGCAAATTTTTTTATTTCAGTTAATCCCCATTTTAGTCATGGTCACCTTTCCCTTTTATTTTAAAGCTCAGCATTTAGCCCATCAGTTAACAAATGTGTGTTCCAAAGTTATTTTGAAGTAATTTATTAATTGTGTTCAAGATGTGAAGACAACGTTGTTAGCCTACATCATGTCCAAACCATGACCTTCTGCAGTGTTTTGAATTCATACATAGCCTACATCCAAATGTAATTTTCACATGAATGCCACGTTCTTTTTGGGGGGCTATTATTCTCAACCTCCTGTTGAGAATACAGGCCACTGATGACTGTCACAACGGTTTCAGACACCTCATTCATAAATGCATTAGTTATGTTAATAACAATATATAGGGCAACTTAATTTAACGGTCAGCAAATGTTTTGCCAAGTCGTCTTCGTCGCCCTGTTAATTGTGGCAATATCGCTATTTTTGGCGATAAGAAAAAAAAGGTGCTGAAAATAACACCGCTCTGCTTTGTGCGACATAACTCTTCTTTTCGACGATCGACTGGTCTGGGATGTTTCGGTTGTCCATGTGCGCGCACAATCTAAACTTGTCTAGCTTTGTTAGTGGAAAGGAACGTTAGTGGAACGACTTTAGGCTTAATTAAAAATTAGCGTTGACCTCACTCAGCGGGGCTTTTTCGTGTAAACGCAGATTTCGTCAGCGACGATGATGGAATACTCTGAAGCCACATCTACATTATGACTCACAAAACAGGAAGCAGCGTTCAGTGTTTCTCTGCTCACGAACTGGCTCTGAGATTCATCGTTCCACTCTGGGAGAAAATTGGACTAAATCACAACTAACACTGAGAAGAGACTGCTACTGCTTATAAACAACTACAGGAGGAAATACTGTCATTTACAGAGACTTTAACTCTCTGCTGACTGAATCAGAGTAAGTTTAAAAAGTAGGTTTTGAAACTTTATTTTTTGTTTATTTTATTGTAGGCTATATTATGGCTATTTTATATTTCTTTTTTCTTTTTTTCTAAATTTGTACATACTTTAGCCCCTTAAGATTAGTGAGACTTTGTACCTTAGTATAGTTAGACCACATATTTAAGTTTTAAGATTCATACATGTTGAATGTATACACCGTCCTGACAAAGTAAATTCCTTGTCTGTGCAAACTTTCATGGCTATTATAACCCTTTCTGATTCTGATTCTAATCTTCAGACTGCAGCAGAAGGGTGAGAAAATGGCGTCAAGCTCGTCTCTCCCAGAGGAGAATCTTTCCTGTCCTGTGTGCAGTGACGTCTTTAAAAATCCTGTCCTCCTGTCATGTAGCCACAGCTTCTGTAAAGCCTGTCTGCAGGAACACTGGATGGAAAAGAAAGAAAGAGATTGTCCCATTTGCAGAAGTAAATCTTCAAAGGATTCCTTTCCTCTCAACCTGGCTCTGAAGAACCTGTGTGAGTCCCTCTCACAGGAGAGACGTCAGAGCGCTTCAGCAGGGTCTGAGGTGCTCTGCAGTCTGCACAGTGAGAAACTCAAGCTCTACTGTCTGGATGATAAACAGCCAGTGTGTGTGGTGTGTCAGACATCTAGAAAACACAAAACCCACGACTGCTGCCCCATCGATGAAGCTGCACAGGATCACAAGGTATGATAGAGTAGGTATGACAGAGTAGACACAGATTTATCATTTAGGCCTAAACAATATGGGTAAAAGTATGTAGTAGACACACCTGTATGGACATCCCATTCTAAATCCATGGACGTTAAGCTGGAGTTGGCTCCACCATTGCAACTCTGACAGCTGCCACTCTTCTGGGAAAGCCGTCCACAACATGTTGGAGTGTGTGGAGAAATAATGGGCACTTTATACATGGAGCAGGTCTAATCACCTAACATCAGTGCCTCTCATCTGTAATGCTCCTGTGCTTGAATGGAAGTAAATCCTGCATAAAAGTTCCATAGTTAAGAAGCATTCTTAGAAATGTGAAGGCAGTTATAGAAACAGCATAAACCAAATCCATATTTATTTTCATGATGTTGGAATGAGAGCTGTCCATATACTGGGCGGTTTCCGAATAATATTGGCAATATAGTGTTTGATAATATTAGAATATTTAATATTGATGTATTGTTTGAAGTGTCATAATGATTTAGATTTTCTCCGATTTGATTCTCATTTCATCTACTGAGTTTTGTTAGAGAGACTTCTCAGATCCAGCTGGTCAAATGAGAGGATGAACAACTTTGACTCCTGATGTTTTGTTTTAATCCAGGAGGAACTCCAGCCTGCTCTGAAGTCCTTACAGGAGAAGCTAAAGATCTTTAACAAAGTTAAACAAATCTGTGATAAAACAGCAAATCACATTACGGTAAAAATAGTGATTAATAACATAATACATAACAGTCTAAACCCTACATAAATCCCTGTATAAACACCCATGTCTCCAGATCCAGACCCAGGAGGCAGATTAAGGAGCTGGTGTTATGGAACCGAATGAACTGTAAATTAGTCTGACTAACTGACATGAGCCTGACTTATTCGATAAACTCAACAGAGTCCTGGTCACTTAAACCTCTGTATGAACCCCCATGTCTCCAGATCCAGACCCAGCACACAGAGAGGCAGATTAAGGAGGAATTTAAGAAGCTTCACCAGTTTCTACAAGAGAAAGAGGAGGCCAGGATAGCTGCACTGAGTAAGGAGGAGAAGCAGAAGAGTCAGATGATGAAGGAGAAGATTGAGGGGCTGAGCAGAGAGATATCAACACTTTCACACACAATCAGAGCCATAGAGGAGGAGCTGAGATCTGAAGACATCTCATTCCTGCAGGTCAGGACTGATCTCTCTACGTTCATATGGAATGGCTGGCTGGGTGTGTTTATGAGTGTCTAACTTCATCTTCTGTATCTCCACAGAACTACAAGGACACAGTGAAAAGGTAAGTGACCTGCCTCCTGTCTCTCTCTTCTCTGTGGTTGTGAACCCAACCCCACAGCAGCTCTGACTCCAGAATGTTCTTCCAGAGCCCAGTCCACTCTGCCGGATCCACAGCTGGTCTCAGGAGCGCTAATAGACATGGCCAAACACCTGGGCAACCTGACCTTCAGAGTCTGGGAGAAGATGCAGCACATTGTCACATACAGTGAGTGTTTGATCATGTTATCAGTCCATAAACCATCCATGACACTATAGTACAGAATACTGAACATGGGCATTGTTATGTTTTGCATCTCACACCAATACCAGCCTAATATGTTGAATACAGCATGATCAATGTATTTTGAAAAACAATGACATCCACATACATGATATGTACAGTAATCATTGCTGGATTTGTCATGGTGTCAACTCCTGGTGGGTGAGGGTGTGAACATCAAACACTGCATCAACACAAACCTGATCTCTCTCCTCAGCTCCTGTGATTCTGGACCCCAACACTGCCTACCCAGACCTCATCCTGTCTGAGGATCTGACCAGTGTGAGAGGAAGTCAGGAGAGACAGCAGCTTCCTGACAACCCAGAGAGGTTTGATAACTGTGCATGTGTCCTGGGCTCTGAGGGCTTTAACTCAGGGACACACAGCTGGGATGTTGAGGTTGGAGACAGTACACACTGGAACCTGGGTGTGGCAACAGAGTCTGTCCAGAGGAAGGGAGTCTTACAGGGTGAAAGCTGGGTAAGCTTGTTCTATGATGGTGAATACACAGCAGTATCTTCATCAGGTCTGTTAACTGCTCTCACAGTGAGACAGAAACCTCAGAGGATCAGAGTGCAGCTGGACTGGGACAGAGGAAAGCTGTCATTTTCTGACCCTGATAGAAACACACACCTACACACATTCAGACACACCTTCACTGAGAGAATGTTTCCTTACATTGGTAATGGGAGCACTCTTCACTCTCTGAGGATCTTACCAGTGAGGAAGGGAGAGAAGGGACAGATAAGAGGGGGAGAGGATGGAGAGCGGGAAGAGATGGGGAGAAAGGAGAGAGAAAACAGAAAAAGGAGGAGAGAGGAAGGACAGAGGGAGAGAGTGGAGTGAGGACGAATAGAGGAAGGCGAGTGGGGAGGGAGGAGGCAGGGAGAGAGGAGAGGGATAGTAGGGAAAGAGGCAGAGGGGGTAGAAAGGACAAAGAGAGATGAGGGAGAGGGGTGAGAGGTAGTGGAGAGAGCAGAGAGAGATAACATAGTGAGAGACAGAGGAGAGAGACATAGAAGGAGTTGAGGGGGGGGGAGAGAGTGTCTCATACAAACTGAGGTGGTGAAAGCTGCACAGCTCTCAGAGTACAGATGAGTCTACTAGTGTCACCGAACACCCAGAACACTCTTCAAACTGTCGTCTTTATATCATGTATTACTTTAAATATATACTATATGTACTGTAAACTGTTCCTAATCATATTTATAAAAAATATTTTTAAAATTAATTTACTATGTCAATAGTCTGCCTAGTGGTCACAATGTCGACTACCATTTAGTTATTGATTTTGTATGTTTTCTAAAATGGCTGCCTGGTGTGTTGTGAAGTGTTGGTCTGGTGACCTGTGAGATTCAACTTAAAGGGAACAAAAGTGAGAGGAGAATCTATGTCTGTCCGCCTGCTCCAGACTCCTCCATGACTGGAGCAGGAGGGAGAGGCTGGCTGGTATCCACTGGTGTAGGGCCAGCCTCCTCTCATTGCAGTCCAGTATTAATCACTGGGAGGAGGCTGGAGATCTGATCCTGGATCAGAAGCTGGGAACTACTTTTACTCATGTCAGGTGACATGTCATCTGTCGTCATTCCGTCTGGTGTTAGAATACCACGTAGTCATACACACATACACACACTCAAACACACACCTCTATTTTGTGAACAGAGATGCAGGGCTGCCAACTTTTCCAAAAACCTTGGAGTGAGATTTGGTATTTTGGGGGGCCAACCATAATTCCCCCCCCCCCACCCCACACCCCACCCCAGACGAGCTTTCACAAGCGCCTATGTTGCCTCATACGTTACTGTTTACAACGTTAGCAGGGCTACATGGTTGGCGTTGCTTTTTCAGCGTGAGATATACAAGGTGTGGCGTGAGAGCGTCTGAAATGGTTGAAATGCGTGTGTCTCACGGCCAATACGTGAGAGTTGGCAGCCCTGGAGATGAGATTGTTCAGAGACCAGGCTGTCACTCAAGTCCTCCTTTCTCTTCTGTTCAGTTCAATAAAGATTCATTGGATTCGGTACTTGAGTATTCCAGTGTTTTTGTCTGTGTGTGTGTGCACTAGTGTATCTGTGTATGTTTGTGTCTGTCTGTCTGTCTTTCCACACATCACAACAGGACCTGATGATTTTATGAACATCGACAAACCATGTGTCATCCATACACCCCTGAATACACACACACAGATTCATGCTAGAGGGAGAAATGTGCTGTGGTCTAAAGTTGCCACTGCTACTAGTGAAAAGGTTGTTTTTTTCTGAGAAAGAGTTGGGTATTTCATCAATGTAGATTAAGGAAAAGAGAGTTCTGTTTCATTATCAGAAGCAGTAGAATGACATAAATAGGCATATCCCAGGGGGTCAACCAGGCCCATCCCAAATGAGGCCTCCTTGTCTCCAGCCGTGTTCCTGTCTAGATAAATATCTATTATCTCAGTATGTCAGGCTCTAATTCCCCAGTCTGTCTCAAACCTTTTCGGCAAGGGGTTTCCTGTAATAGTTATATCTTTTTTATATTGGGACACACCTAAAAAATGGAAAGACAATTTTTTCCCCCTATACTACACACACAAAGCGGAGGCATTACATCTATGGTGACATCATTGGCAAGAGGTACAGGAGGTATACTGGAAAAGATTGATTTTCAGGTTGATAATTACAGGTGATCGGGCACCCAAAACCATCAGTCATGTTCAGCGTAGTACTGTTCTCTCCCAATCCTGGCAAAGTGTTTCTTTCAAATCTTCCAGGTTTGATACGGACAGGGGTTTCAGGGCAATGGGGGGGGGGGGGGGCTCCGGTGTGTCAGTAGTCCTTGGTTGGCACTCCCAACACCCAGAGAAGCCTCTTGATTAGTAGCATAGGCATAAGCTGTCAAGGCAATTCTTTCAGACGCTGGACCTGGTGTCGTTCCTCTCCCCCAGGTGATAAGAACTCTCCAAGTCACCCAGACTTCACGTCTCCAAGTTAGGTGGTCATAAAACTACAGGAGGCATCTACCCCAAATGGTCAGATGTCTCTTGTGGGGTCCTTTTCAAACAAGAGAGTGGAGTGAGGGGACTAATAGAGGAAGGAGAGTGGGGAGAGAGGAGGGAGGGAGAGAGGAGAGGGATAGTAGCGAGAGAGGTAGAGGGGGTAGAAATAACAAAGAGAGATAAGGGAGAGGGGTGAGAGGTAGTGGAGAGAGCAGAGAGAGATAACACAGTGAGAGACAGAGGAGGGAGACATAGAAGGGATTGAGGAGGGGGAGAGAGAGTGTGTCATACAAACTTGCACAAGGACCACCTATCCCACCAATGAGGCTAAGGGGGCGGAGTCAGGCGGTGGTGAAACAGCTGACATGGCTATCACAGAAAGAGAAGAGATGGAACGAGGGGTCTGATAGAAACCTGTGAAATGTGTCTATCAAATGTGTAATGACAATGCTGAACATATATTCCAAATGTAATCAATGGTTCAATTAGAACAAATGAACTTATGCAACAGAATGTTTGTAAGTCTGTGAAAAGGGAACCATGTTCTGAGAAATGTAACTTTTGGTGTGAGGAGGAATGCAGAAGGTCCGTGTACGGTCTTCGTACGTGAGTTTAATTCCTTATCCCATCAAAACGGAACAAGCAGGAGTAAGAAAACGTTTGTGAATCCTCAGAACTACCTCCTTCAATGTAAAAGTTTCCCCCTTTCTAACTCGATGAGTTAGAAGTTAGAGTTAGAAAAACCTTTCTTCCCTTCCGCTGTTGGAATTTGGAACTGCATCACACAATTGTATCTTGTACCATTTGTATTTATTGCAAAATTTGTATTTTTTGTATTTTTATATTGTAAATTACGGCAACTTATATTTTATTGTATATCTTACTTTAATTCTAATTCCACTTAGTATTGCTAGTTATGTACCCTTAGTATAGTTAGTCCTCATATAAAAATTTAAGATTCCTATATGTTTAATGTATGCACCTTCCTGCCAAAGCAAATTCCTTGTCTGTGCAAACTTTCATGGTGATTAAAACCCATTCTGATTCTGATTCTTATAATACAGAAGTTCTGTCAAGTTTCATGGGTAGTTTTGATTGAGAGTAATCGATGGAGAGATATAGGTTGGGGCTCTCACTGAGCCACTTAAGGATATTTAGCTTTTTATTCCTTAGACCAGTGGTCACCAATCCTGTTGCAGGAGAGCTCTCTTTGTGTATAGGTTTCACTCCACATGACCTTAGCTGCAGTTAGTGAGAGAACTAACTAGCACACACACACACTTTAAGGTGTACTTTTTTCTGTTCCTTTATGATGCAACATTCAAGTACATTCAACACTTAACTGCTGCTTTTCTCTTTCGGCATGAAATACTCTATCTGAAATATATCCAGATGAACATGTTGGTGATACTACATTAATTTAAGAACTTGTAAATCTAAACAAACATCCACGGACTAAAACCTTATAAAGAATATAATTTCTGAAGAGGGGTTATTTCAGGTTTCAAATAAATTATATTTGTGTAGAAATGACGCTGTGTAAAATGTAAATATAAACAGAATGCAATGATTTGATTGATCTCATAAACTCATAAGTCATTAACAATACATCATTTAAAACATAACAAATGTTTAAACTTAGGAACTGTATAATTTCAAGAAAAAAAGGTCATTTGGAATTTGATGGCTGCAACATGTCTCAAAAAAGTTGGAACAGGGGCAATAACAGGCTGGAAAAAGAAAGTGTTATAACAGTGTAATACACAGCTGAAGGAACATTTGCAACTGACTAGGTAAAATGCAAACAGGTCAGTAACATTATTGGGTATATAAAGAGTATCTTAGAGAGCCAGAGTCTCTCAGAAGTAAAGATGAGCAGAGGTTCACCAATCTGCGAAAACCTGCATCTACATATTGTGGAACCATTTACATTTAGTCATTTAGCAGACGCTCTTATCCAGAGCGACTTACAGTAAGTACAGGGACATTCTCCCCGAGGCAAGTAGGGTGAAGTGCCTTGCCCAAGGACACAACGTCATTTGGCATGGTCAGGAATCGAACTGGCAACCTTCTGATTAATAGCCCGACTCCATAACTGCTCAGCCATCTGACCCTCCCATTCATTTCAGAATAATGTTCCTCAACGTAAAATTATGAAGACTTTGAATATCTCATCATCTACAGTACATAATATATAAAAAATAATTCTGAGAATCTGGAGAAATCTCTATGTAGGGGTCAAAGGGGAAAATAAATACTGCGTTCCTGTGATCTTCAGGCTCTGCATAAAAAACAGGCATGATTCTGTAATGGAAATCATTGCATGGGCTCAGAAACACCTCCAGAACTCATTGTCTGTGAACATAGTTTGCCTTGCCATCCACAAATGCAGGTTAAAGCTCTACCATGCAAAGAAGAAGCCATATGTGAACATGATTCAGAAACACTGCCATCTTCTCTGGGCGAAAGCTCATTTAAAATGGACTGAGGCAAAGTAGGAAAACTGTTCTGTGGTCACACAAATTGAAATGTGAAAATTGTTTTTGGAAAAAATGGATGTTGCGTCCTCTGGACTAAAGAGGAGAGGAACCATCAGGCATGTTATCAGAGCTCATTTCAAAAGCCTTGATTTCTGATGGTATGGGGATGCATTAGTGCCTATAGAATGGTCAGCTTGCACATCTGGAAATGCAACATCAATGCTGAAAGGTATATACAGGTTTTAGAGCAACATTTGCTCGCATCCAGGCAACATCTTTTTCTGCATATTTTAGGAAGACAACGTTAAACCACATCCATGCATCTGTTATAACTGCATGGCTTCGTAGTTGAAGAGTCCGGGTGCTAAACTAGCCTGCCTAACATTTGGTGGATCATCAAACAAAATATGACAAAGAAGACCCAGGACCGTTGAGCAGCAGCGCATTTTATTTCCCAGACAGATACAGACTGTTATTAAAAGAAGAGGGGATGATACAGAGTGGTGAACATGGCCTTGTCCTAACCTTTTTAAGATGTATTCCTAAAATGTATTCCGTTTTGATGGGATAAGGAATTAAACTCACGTACACGGACCCAACGGATTTTTGTTTTGAAATGAGAAAACCAAAATCGGGAAAAGAGCTGTTTCACAACTACCATTTAGAAATAGGAAAACAAAAAACGGAAAATAAGTAGTTCCTATTTCTAAATGGTAGTTGTGAAACAGCTCGTTTCCCGATTTTGGTTTTCTCATTTCAAAACAAAAATCCGTTGGCCGCCAAGTAGCCTACACGGACCTTTAGGCAAGTTATAAATTGTCTCCTCAAGCCACACCTACATCATCACTCACAAAACTGAAAGCAGCGTGCAGTGTTTCTCTGCAAACCAACAGACTCTGAGATCGACACCGTTCTACTCTGTGAGAAAATTGGACTAAATCACAACAAACACTGAGGAGAGATACTGCCTTTAAACAACTACAGGAGGAAAAATCGTAATTTACACTTTAGACTTTAACTTGCTGCTGACTGAATCAGACTACATTTTACACACTTTCACCCCAAAGCGAAAGTAAACTTCAGACTACATGAGGGTGTGACTGGGTGATAAAATGGCATCCAGCTCGTCTCTCCCAGAGGAGGATCTCTCCTGTTCTGTGTGCTGTGACATCTTTAAAGATCCTGTCTTCCTGTCATGTAGTCACAGCTTCTGTAAAGCCTGTCTGCAGGAATACTGGAAACAGAAAGAATCACAGGAATGTCCACTCTGTAGGAGAAGATCTTCCAGACCAGATCCACCATGTAACCTGGTCCTGAAGAACCTGTGCGAGTCCTTCTTACAGGAGAGACGTCAGAGAGCTTCAGCAGGGTCTGAGGTGCTCTGCAGTCTGCACAGTGAGAAACTCAAGCTCTACTGTCTGGATGATAAACAGCCAGTGTGTTTGGTGTGTCGGGACTCTAAACTACACTCCAACCACAGATTCAGACCCATAGATGAAGCTGCACAGGGTCTCAAGGTATGATAACTAACTACAAGATATATGATCAACTTTACATACATATCCCTATACCTTACAGAAACACAATATAAAGTATACATATGCTTTATTTATTGTATGTGAAAAATCATATTCCTGTCAACTTGTTTATACTTTTCGAATGGGTTTTGTCAAAAAATTTGATGACAAACCATTGTTTCTGAAAACATGTTTTGTATCATCCCAGGAGGAACTCCAGCCTGCTCTGAAGTCCTTACAGGAGAAGCTGAAGATCTTTAATGAAGTTAATCAAACCTGCGATCAAACAGCAAATCACATTAAGGTACAAATGTTTATTAATCAAATAATACAACACAGTTTTGACATAAATAAATAAAAACTCAGGTCAGCTAAACGTCTGTATGAACCTCCATGTCTCCAGATCCAGACCCAGCACACAGAGAGGCAGATTATGAAAATGTTTTATAAGCTTCACCAGTTTCTACAAGAGGAACAGGATGCCAGGATAGCTGCACTGAGGAAGGAAGAGGAGCAGAAGAGTCAGGTGATGAAGGAGAAGATTGAGGGGCTGAACACAGAGATGTCAACACTTTCACACACAATCAGAGCCATAGAGGAGGAGCTGAGAGCTGAAGACATGTCATTCCTGCAGGTCAGGACTGATCTCTCTACGTTCATATGGAATGGCTGGCTGGGTGTGTTTATGAGTGTCTAACTTCATCTTGTGTATCTCCACAGAACTACAATGACACAGCGAAAAGGTAAGTGACCTGCCTCCTGTCTCTCTTCTCTGTGGTTGTGAACCCAACCCCACAGCAGCTTTGACTCCAGAATGTTTTCT
The DNA here is from genome assembly GCF_038355195.1 of Osmerus mordax. Lineage (NCBI taxonomy): Eukaryota > Metazoa > Chordata > Actinopteri > Osmeriformes > Osmeridae > Osmerus > Osmerus mordax. The sequence continues at coordinate 6,616,920 of NC_090064.1, forward strand.
TCCAGAGCCCAGTCCACTCTGCCGGATCCACAGCTGGTCTCAGGAGCGCTGATAGTCGAGGCCAAACACCTGGACAACCTGACCTTCAGAATCTGGGAGAAGATGCAGGACTTTGTCAGATACAGTGAGTTTTTGATCAAGTAATCATATTCATCTTCATAATGGTACTTACATTATCCTGCATTCCTTATAATGTCTTATTATGACCATATCAGTCCATAAACCATCCATGACACTACAGTACAGGCTACTGAACATGACCATTGTTACTTAATGTATTGCATCTTACACCAATACCAGCCTGATATGTTACATGATATATACAGTAATCATTACTGGGTTTGTCATGGTGCTCCTGGTGGGTGAGAGTGTACAGTGTTTCCCCTAGGTTCACAGCTTTGGGGGGGGAGGGTAAATAAGATAAATAACATAAGGCTATTTAGTTTGTTTAATCAAAGAGCAAGCTATAGACGTTTTATAGGAAAGGTAACCTTAAATGACTTATATTGTGATCTGGCGCTATATATAAAAAAACATATATATATATAAAACAATATATTTATTATTTTTTTAAATTATTAACTTGACCTTCCAGGGGGGGGCATGGGGTGCCGTTGGGGGGGCGGGGCACCCTCCTAATATAATGGCATGGGAAACTCTAGTGTAAACATCAAACACTGCGTCAACACAAACCTGATCTCTCTCCTCAGCTCCTGTGACTCTGGACCCCAACACTGTCCACCCACGCCTCATCCTGTCTGAGGATCTGACCAGTGTGAGAGGAAGTCAGGAGAGACAGCAGCTTCCTGACAACCCAGAGAGGTTTGATTACTGTGGATGGGTCCTGGGCTCTGAGGGCTTTAACTCAGGGACACACAGCTGGGATGTTGAGGTTGGAGACAGTACAGTCTGGGACCTGGGTGTGGTAGCAGAGTCTGTCCAGAGGAAGGGAGACTCATGGGGTGGAGTCTGGGGGATCCGGTTCTACCAGGGTGAATACAAAGCAAGATCTTCATCAGGTCTGTTACCTGCTCTCACAGTGAGACAGAAACCTCAGAGGATCAGAGTGCAGCTGGACTGGGACAGAGGAAAGCTGTCATTTTCTGACCCTGATAGAAACACACACCTACACACACTCACACACACCTTCACTGAGAGAATGTTTCCTTACATTAGTAACCACTGCACTCTCCACCCTCTGATGATCTTACCAGTGAGGAGGGGAGAGAAGAGACAGATAAGAGGGGGAGAGGATGGAGAGAGGGAAGAGAGGGGGAGAAAGGAGAGAGAAAACAGAAAAAGGAGAAGGGGAGAGGAAGGACTGGATGAGGGAGAGAGTGGAGTGATAGGGGATGAGTAGAGGAAGGCGAGTGGGGAGAGAGGAGGGAGGGAGAGAGGAGAGGGACAGTAGGGAAAGAAACAGGGGGTAGAAAGGACAAAGGGAGAGGGGTGAGAGGTAGTGGACAGAGCAGAGAGAGATAACACAGTGAGAGACAGAGGAGGGAGAAATAGAAGGGATTGAGGGGGGGGGGGAGAGTGTGTCATACAAACTGAGGTGGTGAAAGCTGCACAGCTCTCAGAGTACAGATGAGTCTGTCTACTAGTGCCACCGAACACCCAGAACACTCTTCAAACTGTCGTCTTTATATCATGTATTACTTTAAATATGTACTGTAAACGTTTTATAATCATATTTATAAAAAAAATATACATTATGGTTTACTACGTCAAAAGTTAGCCCAGTGTTTACAATGTCATAACAATTTTATTATTATGTTTAGTATTAGTATGTTTTCTAAATTGGTTGCCATGGTGTGTTGTGAAGTGTTGGTCTGGTGACCTGTGAGGTTCAACTTAAAGGGAACAACAGTGAGAGGAGAATGTATGTCTGTCGACTCGCTCCAGACTCCTCCATGACTGGAGCAGGAGGGAGAGGCTGGCTGGTATTGTGGAGGAATGAAATCTATACTGCTGATCCAATGCTGCTATTTCACATGTTCTATGTCTCTGTTGAATAAAAAGACAATCAATACCTCAGATATACAAGATGTGTAATGACAATGCTGAACATTTATATTCCAAATATAATCAATGCTTCAGGTAGAATAAGTAATGATAATGATGAACTTATATTCCAAATGTATGATTATGCACCAGAATGTGACTGTGTCTGTGAAAAGAGGGCGATGCTCAGGAGAATGGATCCTTTAGTGAGAAGAGGAATATGCAGTAAGACAGCGTACTGACAGGGAGGGTTGCAGGGGTGATATGATTTGCTGCAGAGAATGTGTCAAGGCCGGTGAGAGGTACCGGATGGGGGAGGCGAGATGGCCACACCATGGGACAAGGAGAGGGTACAATGCTCCTCACAACTCTTGAGAGTAAAAGTGTCAACACCAGGAGAAAAGGTTCATTAGGCCGTGGAGAATGTATCCTTTTGTATCTGGACATCATCAGACCCTTGGGTCTGCCCCCCCCTTGGATATTCTGCCCCCAGGACCTGATGATTTTATGAACATCGACAAACCATGTGTTGTACACTCTCAAATACACAAGCACACATTCATGCTAAAGGGAGACATGTGCTGCCCCTCTGTGGTCACATGTTGCCACTTCTAGTGAAAACGTTTTTTCTGAGAAAGAGATGGGTATTTCATCAATGTAGATTAAGAAAAAGAGAGCTCCGTTCCATTATGGTGGTTTATTATAGTCCTAGCTAAGTAACCAAGGTAACTTATACCTCTGAACTAGCCTGCTCAATGTCAGTTGTGTTTCGAAGAATTTCAAACAGAAGGAAACAGAATCTCAAAAGACAGTTCCATCAAGAGGACTTTTGTTCTGTCTGTGTTTGGTGACATAAATGCAGACTTTTTTCTCACAATATGACTCAGCTTAATTAATTGAAATGTTTACTTTATCTCCAAAAAAAGTATTTATTTAAATAAACATGTATTAATGTCACTTTCACTGTTTTGAAAAGCCATTGGTTAATGAATTGACCCCAGATAAGGCCTAAACTAAGCTGTGCGTATAGATAAGTTACAACCAATTATGACCTGTCCGTTCTTTGACGACCCTGTGGATGAACGTAATGAATGAATGTAAATGTAATGTAAATGTAAGGTGCTCAGATTATACAAAGAGTGTTTATCCCACCAGCACCAAGATTCTTCAGAGACAGAAGTAATGCACTGTGCTTGCTTGTGGAAGAGGGAGTTCAGCTGGCCCCACATAGTTTATCTAGATCAGGGGTTCCCAATCCTCTGGTCCCCGGGCCTCTCTGCCCTGCATGTTTTAGATGTTTCACTTCTCCAACACACCTGATTCAAATGAATGATCGTTATCAGGCTTGGATAACGATCATTCATTTGAATCAGGTGTGTTTGAATCTGAACTTGTCTAGCTTGAATTAGCGTTGATTGTTAGTGGAACGGAACGTTAGTGGAACTACTTTAGGCTTAAGTCTAAATTGTCTCCTCAAGCCACACGTTATGACCCACAAAACAGGAAGCAGAGTTCAGTGTTTCTCTGCTGACCAACAGACTCTGAGATTCAACGTTCTACTCAGGGATAAAATTTGACTAAATCACAACTAACACTGAGAAGAGAGAGACACTGCCTGTAAACAACGACAGGAGGAAATATAGTAATTTACAGAGCAGTTTTTGGTTAAATCACTGCTGACTGAATCAGATTAAGTTAACACTTTCACCCCAAAGTCAAAATAAACTTCAGACTACAGCAGGAGGGTGTGACTGGGTGATAAAATGGCATCCAGCTCGTCTCTCCCAGAGGAGGATCTCTCCTGTTCTGTGTGCTGTGACATCTTTAAAGATCCTGTCTTCCTGTCATGTAGTCACAGCTTCTGTAAAGCCTGTCTGCAGGAATACTGGAAACAGAAAGAATCACAGGAATGTCCACTCTGTAGGAGAAGATCTTCCAGACCAGATCCACCATGTAGCCTGGTTCTGAAGAACCTGTGTGAGTCCTTCTTACAGGAGAGACGAGGGTCTGAGGTGCTCTGCAGTCTGCACAGTGAGAAACTCAAGCTCTACTGTCTGGATGATAAACAGCCAGTGTGTTTGGTGTGTCAAACATCTAGAAAACACAAAACCCACGACTGCTGTCCTGTAGATGAAGCTGCACAGGATCACAAGGTATGATAGAGTTGGTATGACAGAGTAGACACAGATTTATTATTTAGGTCTAAACAATATGGGTACAAGTATGTAGTAGACACACCTGTATGGACATCCCATTACAAATCCATGGACATTAAGCTTCAGTTGGCTCCACTATTGCAGCTATGACAGCTGCCACTCTTCTGGGAAGGCCGTCCACAAGATGTTGGAGTGTGTGGAGAAATTATAGGCACTGATGTTGGATGATTACACTTGGCTTGCAGATGGTTAGAATTGATCTCAAATATGTGTCATGGTGTAGACAGTAGGTCAGGAATCAGTGGAGGCCAGTCAAGTTTTTCCACACAACTCAACAAAACATTTCTGTATGGACCTCACTTTATACATGGAGCAGGTTTTATCACCCAACATCAGTGCCTGTCATCTGTAATGCTCTTGTGGCTGAATGGAAGCAAATCCTGCATCAAAGTTCCAATGTTAAGAAGCATTCTCAGAAAGGTGAAGGCAGTTATAGAAACACAGCATTCACCAAATCCATTCCATATACATTTTCTCGATGTTGGAATGAGAGCTGTCCACATACTGAGCGGTTTGAGCAATATAGTGTTTGTTAATATTAGAATATTTAATAAATATTTATTATTTTAAGTGTGTATTTATTGTTTTTCTGCTTCAATTCTCATTTCTTCTGCTGAGTTTTGTGAGAGAGACATCTCAGATCCAGCTGGTCAAATGAGAGGATGAACTACTTTTACTCCTGACATGTTTTGTTTTAATCCAGGAGGAACTCCAGCCTGCTCTGAAGTCCTTACAGGAGAAGCTGAAGGTATTTAACAGAGTTAAACAAACCTGTGATCAAACAGCAAATCACATTGAGGTAAAAATATTTATTAATAAAATAATATGAAAATGTTTTTTTACATTGAAAACTCTGGTCACCTAAACCTCTGTATGAACCCCCATGTCTCCAGATCCAGACCCAGCACACAGAGAGGCAGATTAAGGAGGAGTTTAAGAAGCTTCACAAGTTTCTACAAGAGGAAGAGGAGGCCAGGATAGCTGCACTGAGGAAGGAGGAGAAGCAGAAGAGTCAGATGATGAAGGAGGAGATTGAGGGGCTGAGCAGAGAGATATCAACACTTTCACACACAATCAGAGCAATAGAGGAGGAGCTGAGAGCTGAAGACATCTCATTCCTGCAGGTCAGGACTGATCTCTATAAGTTCATATGGAATGGCTGGCTGGGTGTGTTTGAGTGTCTAACTTCATCTTGTGTATCTCCACAGAACTACAAGGACACAGTGAAAAGGTAAGTGACCTGCCTCCTGTCTCTCTTCTCTGTGGTTTTGAACCCAACCCCACAGCAGCTTTGACTCCAGAATGTTTTCTTCCAGAGCCCAGTCCACTCTGCCGGATCCACAGCTGGTCTCAGGAGCGCTGATAGACATGGCCAAACACCTGGGCAACCTCACCTTCAGAGTCTGGGAGAAGATGCAGGACATTGTCACATACAGTGAGTTTTTTTTAATCAAGTTATCATATTCAATATGGTACCTACATTATCCTGCATTACTGATCATGATTTGTCTTCTATGATCATGATCATACCTGTCCATAAACAATCCATAACACTACAGCACAGGCTACAAACTGAACATGACCATTGTTACTTAATGTACTGTATCTCATACAAATACCAGCCTGATATGTTGAATACAGTATGATCAATGCATAACAATGCCATACATTTACATGATATAGTGTACAGTCATCATTGCTGGGTTTGTCATGGTGTGTCAATTCCTGGTGGGTGAGGGTCAAAGCCGGCCCAAGGCATAAGTGAACTAAGTGGCTGCTAAGGGCCCCTGTGGCCACCAGAGGGCCCCCAAGAGCACATGAAATTACACCTTAATTAAAAAATAAATATATATATTCACAGATGGCCGCCCCAAATCAATTCTGCTTAAGGCTTGGGCCAGCCCTGGGGCCTGTACTACGAATTCAGATTTGGCATTAACGAGGTAACTTCAGGTTCAACCCAGGGATGTCTGTATCACGACGGTTGATCACTTGTTACCGGGGTAGATCGCCATAGTAACATATGCTGAACGCCTAACCTGGTCGAGAGCAGGTTAAATTGAAGATCAGAGATAAACCGGTATAAAAGCCCCTCCCACTAACTAATTCTTGAGGATAACGGCGTCACCGTTCATAGAAGATCCTGTGGAGCTTGGTCCGCGGATAGTGAGAGGTGCGCTCAGAAGAGCCAGAACATTTAGAGACCGACAAAACCCTTTGGCATTCCCTTATGAGTATCTTTATGAAAGAGCTAGATTATCAGCTGAGGGAATTACGTATCTTTGCCAGCTTCTTGAGCCGTATGTTGCCAATGCGCTATGCATACAGTCCCACAGACTGTATGCATAGCGTTGTGTTATTTCTCTACACATTCTTTTATGTAGTGTCATGTTGATATGTTATACCTATTAACTGGGGTGTCTCCCCTTAAACCCCTTAAACCCTTCTGTTGTCCGTGGGTTGCTTTGACCCATTTGCTAATTATTTCCATATCAGAAATGTGGGTTTCCTTCAACCAAAACATTTCAAACCAAAAAGAACAACTTGTATGGTACCATACAATGCTCTTCACAAGTTAAATAAATGATAATTTCATTGAATTTGGATTTTTCATTCACTTTAATAGCATTTTTCAAAAACAATAAATAGGACATTGAAATAAAAATGGTGAAAACCCCCACAAAAGACTCAAAAGGCACAACAACAAAAACAAGCCACAAAAAGGGAGAAAAAGACCAAAACGTAGAAAAAAGTTTAACAAATACATCCTCATGTTCTCCCTTTCCTAGGAACACAGAACAAGAATGTCAGACAGTGTAACTAAGTTTAGTGTCATTCATTCAGTCATGTACTATCTCTTCTCATATTCCAGTTTTCCATTCCATCTCCAGCCTTGTTTTTTTAAATTAAAAGCCTCTTATACTCTGTATCAAGCCTCTTATACTCTATATCGAGCTCCAGGGAATTGCTCTTTGGGAGGAGCAATTCAGTGAGGGGATCCCCTCCTCCAGAGACGGTTGGTGAAAGAGAGGAGCAGAACACAGGCTTAACATGGTCATACAGCAGGGAAGTGTCAATGGGTTTTGAACCACCAAAATCCATTGTTCGACTTGGTAGATGTAGGAAGGGACCGGGAAACTCGCTGTTGCCCGTCATGGCAGCAGCGACTGTTGCTTTTTGCCTGTATTGTATGCTTGTATTCCTGATATGTTTGTATTACAATATTTCACGCAGGAGGAGCAGACAGTTTGTAAGATTATTGTATGCTCCTCCTGTGTGAAATATGCGGCTCTTGTTTTGTCCAAGTTTGCGATTGGACATACGGTGCAAACACCGCCCCTTTATGTGAACGCGCACGTCTCTAGATTTGGGTTGAGTTAGAGAGTCGATAACCACCGTCGTGATACCGCTCATCGTGATTGCGGTTGTCAGGGTTCGTGAAGCCGGGTAACAAAGTAATCCAGAGCATGTTGATCTTGATTCGTAGTACAGGCCCCTGGTGAAGGTGTAATCATCAAACACTGCATCAACACAAACCTGATTTCTCTCCTCAGCTTCTGTGACTCTGGACCCCAACACTGACCACCCACATCTCATCCTGTCTGAGGATCTGACCAGTGTGAGAGGAAGTCAGGAGAGACAGCAGCTTCCTGACAACCCAGAGAGGTTTGATTTTAATGTGTTGATCCTGGGCTCTGAGGGCTTTAACTCAGGGACACACAGCTGGGATGTTGAGGTTGGAGACAGTACAGACTGGGACCTGGGTATGGAAACAGTCTGTCGAGAAGAACGGGGAACGTTGGGGAATCTGGTTCTATGATGGTGTATACAGACCAATGTCCTCATCAGGTCCAGACACTGATCTCAGTGGGAGACAGAAAGCCCAGAGGATCAGAGTGCAGCTGGACTGGGACAGTGGAAAGCTGTCATTCTCTGACCCTGATAGAAACACGCACCTACACACATTCAGACACGCCTTCATTGAGAGAGTGTTTCCATACATTTGTAATTGCTGCATTCTCCACCCTCTGAGGATCTTACCAGTGAGGGAAGGAGAGAAGGGACAGATGAGAGGGAGAGGATAGAGAGGGGGAAGAGGGGGAGAAAGAAGAGAGAACAGAAAAAGGCAATGGAGAGAGGAAGGACTGGATGAGGGAGAGAGTGGAGTGAGAGGGGACGAGTAGAGGAAGGCAAGGGGTGAGAGGAGGGAGGGAGAGAGGAGAGGGATGGTAGGGAAAGAAGCAGAGGGGGTAGTTCTTTGTAACCGTAGAACATCAGTTATTAGAACTGGTACCACATCTATCTTGAACAGTAGAACAGAACATTGCTTGTGTTTACAACCTTCCTGTCATGAAGGAAACCAACCTCCTAACATGAGCATCCAGGTACAAAGAACGAAGATCAACAGGAATGACTTGCTTATAGGCAGTGTGGTGTTTTCATGTATTACTGTATCTCTATCTGAAGTCAAAAGTAATTTAGCCTTGCAGAACAAAGTATTGATATAATGCTGTAATGTGTATGTCCACTATAGCAAAAAGCATTGTCTTTTTTCTACAAATATTTGCTAAATCAAATGCTTAGTCACCTTACTCAGTTGTGATACTTGTATGTTGTTGAGTGTGAATCTTGACTAGAAGTTCTAGATTATTTGTCTTCTCATAAAATAGTATTAACTGTGAAATGATTCAGTATGTTGTTATTTAAATCTCAAACTCTCCTTGGTTTAATTCACAGCATTTTGTCCTCCACCACTAGAGGGAGAAAGGGAACAGCAGATTGTTCCACCAGTTGACTCTTTCAACCTTGTTGAACCAGTTTAGAGACAGCACAACTCTTCACTGTTTATCATGCATCACATTCCAAACTCTGAAGGGTGGACGTGTTCAAATAACTTTATTACTATACAGAAAATCAGTAGAAGTCATCAGTATAAAAACTCAGCTCCCTGTAGCAGGTGTTTAACTTCAGTTTGTTGGTTCAGCTCCAGACAGGTCCCAGGTTGGTCAGTAGGATGTGTGTGTGTGTGTGTGTGGGGGGGGGGGGGGTGTTTAACCTTCTGTTCATTCAACACTCAGCTGTAACATGCATGAGAAGACAGCAGTGAGCAGGTGTATAAAAAAATATTTAAAAAGCAGGTGTTCATTGGTGCGCAAAATCACGCACCAATGAACTCTCTTGGATCATGACGAAATTAGAACGTTGATTTTGGCTTTGGTCCAAATTGCATTGTGTCTGGATCCGGACTGGAGTCCGCCTATTGAGTACCCCGGCACTAAAGGATAAAATCTCTTAACCCTTGTGCTGCCTTCGGGTCACATGACCCGAAGGCATCGTTGTGTTGCGACAACTTTACCCAATACAAAAACAAATAAAAAGCATTTTCTTTTAACCTTTGCGATGTGGGGGGTCTGAGACAGCCCAACGGTTAAAAGATCACCGTCGCAATACGACGGTGGGTCACAATGACTGATGGGTCAGAAAGACCCGAAGATAACACAAGGGTTAAGAGCATGTATCATACCTATCAGTTATAGTTTTATCAAAGTTCTCAAATCTTAAAAGTTATGAACGATAATTTAAAAAGTACAAAAACTAAAGAAAACATATCCTTCTATGTATCTATCCACCAACCTACCCATCCATATATCTATTGTCAATATAGGGTGTGTGTGTATGGGGGGGGATAATGTAAATTTGAATTTAGTCTCAATTACATTAAAAGTATTTGTACATTCCCTGTGTTGGGTATTACTTGTATATTGCCATGGGTATTACCTGTGTTTTATTTCTTGAATAAGGCTACTCGGTGTACTGTCCAGCTGTCTTCAACCCTGTGTATTCCTAACCTGTTTTATTGTAATGTTATTTTGGTAAGCCCATCACATTGACCAGAGGCTCTGCCCTTACCATTTGTGCTCTCACACTGCCATCTAGTGGGCATTTTAGCGATCTTAAATATACAAGCTTAATTATTTTCTCAGTAAGTATTCAGTAGCTTACAAAATAGCCTACAGTTGTTTATAATGTCACTGTCAATTTATATGAGCCTATTTCTTAACCTTAATTCGTATTTTTCGGAAATAAAACCGCAGTTTATAACCCGATTTTACATTTTTCTTGTAGTGGTGCGGTTTATATTTCGAAGCGGTTTAGAGAATGTTTTTATAACGAAACAACAGTAGAAACACTTTTCATGAACGCTATTTAGCCCAGAGTAGCGTCGCACATATGTGATCGTTCGAATGCAGGTCTCACAGCGTAACGTCGCATATGCAATTTCGAACATTCCAACTGAATATTTTCCGATGGACAAAAACTATGCCACAAACGCTTTTAGTATGGCTTCAAAATGTACTAATGAGAAGGCTAACAAGTAACACTAGCATGGTAGTGACATTGCTACGAGTATTATGCTAGCTAACTTAGCCCGGAAGCTAACTAAAGCTAGCTGTCTACCGTTTCGGAAAATTAACTTATGCTTTGGGGACCGTCGGAAATATTTAGAACTCACGTGTCTAAAGGTAAACATTAGTTAATTCCCGGGCAATAGAAAACATACATTATGCACTTACTTTCGTTTTCGAAGTGTGTTACACAACATTTATACTTGCAGCTTTACGTTTATACGTTTATATTCAGATTTACAAATACAAAGCTCCCATTCTGGTGGGGTGCGGTTTATAGAAAATGCGGCTTATTTTCAGAAAAATAAGGTACTCAGACGATCGAAATTGTGTTTCCGATCTTAAATGTAAACCTTTTTTGAAATGTGAATATGATATAGTATACAAGCTTAATTATTTTCTCAGTAAGTATTCAGTAGCTTACAAAATAGCCTACAGTTGTTTATAATGTCACTGCCAATTTATATGAGCCTATTTCTTAACCTTAATTCAATAAAGATTGGTTGAGTGGGGACAGTGCATCTGGTTTCCCCTCAGAAACAAATGAAGTGGTAGCACCCAATTTTAAACGTGTACAGATGTTAAAAACGGCCGCGTACAGATGACATACATTGACGTACACGAACGTTAAATTTGGGGTTTTGGCACAAACGGCGTTCCATAGTATGATAGCGAAGACAAAGGGGTCTGCCCGAGCGTCAATATTTGACGAGTTGGGATGAGACTGGGTTGGCTTTTTTGCGACATAACTCTTCTTTTCGATGATCGCCTGGTCTGCCTCTGTTGTCCATGTGCGCAAACAATCTAAACTTGTCTAGCTTGAATTAGCGTTGATTGTTAGTGGAACGGAACTAGTGGAACGACTTTAGGCTTAAGTCTAAATTGACCTTTACCTCAGCGAGGCTTTTTCGTGTAAGCGCAGATTTCGTTAGCAACGTTGATGGAATACTCTGCAGTTACTACCATAGACATATATACATGTATATATGTCTATGGTTACTACAATACACACGGACCAGACATGGATACGGTTTACTTTCTGGTTTCCTGAAGCCACACCCACATTATGACTCACAAAACAGGAAGCAGCGTTCAGTGTTTCTCTGCTCACCAACAGACTCTGAGATTCACCGTTCTACTCTAGAGAAAATTGGACTAAATCACAACAAAAACTTAGAAGAGAGAGATACTGCTTATAAACAACTACAGGAGGAAATACTGTCATTTACAGATACTTTAACTCACTGCTGACTGAATCGGAGTGAAAGTAAACGTCATACTACAGCAGGAGGGTGAGAAAATGGCGTCCAGCTCGTCTCGACAGGAGGATCTCTCCTGTCCTATGTGCTGTGACATCTTTAATGATCCTGTCCTCCTGTCATGTAGCCACAGCTTCTGTAAAGACTGCCTGCAGGAATACTGGAAACAGAGAGAATCATGTGAATGCCCACTCTGTAGGAGAAGATCTTCCAATCCAGATCCACCATGTAACCTGGTCCTGAAGAACCTGTGTGAGTCCTTCTTACAGGAGAGACGAGGGTCTGAGGTGCTCTGCAGTCTGCACAGTGAGAAACTCAAGCTCTTCTGTCTGGATGATAAACAGCCAGTGTGTGTGGTGTGTCAAACGTCGAAACCACACTCCAACCACAGATGTATACCCATAGATGAAGCTGCACAGAATCATAAGGTTTGAATAGTAATAACATGATGTGTTTTTTAAATATAATATGTATGTAAAATAAACGTTGTTAGTATCAGAATCCTTAGATATGTTTTATTGTATGTGAAGTATCCTATTTCCTCATTCTGTAGAAACTTTGAATGTAATTCCTTCTTCTGGATTTTGTCAGAACTAAGTCACTAAATAACATTTCTTTAAAACGGGTATGTTTCATTCCAGGAGGAACTCCAGCCTGCTCTGAAGTCCTTACAGGAGAAGCTTAAGATCTTTAATGAAGTTAAACAGACCTGTGATCAAACCACAAATCATATTAAGGTAAAAGTGTTGACTAATAAAATAATACAACTCTGCTTTGACATTTAAAACTGAACATTTAAAATCTGGGGCCTGTTCCATAAAGGCCGCTGAAAAAAGCTATGATTAAAGTCCCAAATCTGACTTGAATTAAGCTAACAAGTTCACGCAATCCGACTAATTCAAGTCAGATTCAAGAAGTCAAGATAATTGCTGGTGCACCCTATTCTTAAGCAGCCCGAGAGGTAGAACATGGATGATATCGATCCACCACGGCAAAAAGCAATTCACACGGCCACGTGACTTCTCCAGAAAGAATGTTCCCTTTAAGCTGTGTACTATGACAGCTCCCTCATCCACAACTTTTTGACTTGCTCGCATCTTTCTCCGCTGCCATTACTGAACTACAACTCAAACTAGCACACAACATCAACGTCATCGTTCTCAGCCATTCCCTCTGTTCACTGATTGGCCCTACAAAAAATTCATTTGAGAAAACCGACTTATGTGCTGAATTCCCAGACCTAGTACAGAAGCAAAATCAAAATTGAGCGGAAGTACGTAGGAGGGCAGAGCCAGGCTAACTGTTAACTATTATGTAGCCATGATAATTATACTGGGATCATTTAGATTGAGATGTAGCATGTATCTGCCTTAACAGTTGATATCACAAACTACCATATAGCCATATGTTTAACGTAGGCTATGAAGGTTAGTATCATTATAAAATCATTGTTCATTATTGTTGAATGGATTCAATGTTTTATTTATCAAAGATGATTTTCTATAAATGTACATGGAACAGATAGTGGTAAAAAAAAACAAAAGAAAACAGGCAGAAAGTCTGTGTTGAATCTTTGTTTTCCCATCTGGTTAAGCAACAAAACGTGCTAAGCCTCACAGTTAGCTTGCCCTGGACCAGGTTAATTTTGCACCATAAGTTACCATAGCAACTAAATTGAGATGGCTTCATTCACTCACCCACCCACCAACCATAGTACCTGCGTTGAGCTGGTTTTATGGAACCGAATGCACTGGAAATTAGTCTGACTGACATGAGCCTGGCTTATTCTGTAAACTCAACAGGGTCCTGGTCACCTAAACCTCTGTATGAATCCCCATGTCTCCAGATCCAGACACAGCACACAGAGAGGCAGATTAAGGAGGAATTTAAGAAGCTTCACCAGTTTCTACAAGGGGAAGAGGAGGCCAGTATAGCTGCACTGAGGAAGGAGGAGGAGCAGAAGAATCAGGTGATGAAGGAGAAGATTGAGGGGCTGAGCAGAGAGATATCAACACTTTCACACACAATCAGAGCCATAGAGGAGGAGCTGAGAGCTGAAGACATCTCATTCCTGCAGGTCAGGACTGATCTCTCTACGTTCATATGGAATGGCTGGCTGGGTGTGTTTATGAGTGTCTAACTTCATCTTCATTATCTCCACAGAACTACAAGGACACAGTGAAAAGGTAAGTGACCTGCCTCCTGTCTCTCTCCTCTGTGGTTTTGAACCCAACCCCACAGCAGCTCTGACTCCAGAATGTTCTTCCAGAGCCCAGTCCACTCTGCCGGATCCACAGCTGGTCTCAGGAGCACTGATAGATGTGGCCAAACATGTGGGCAACCTGACCTTCAGAGTCTGGGAGAAGATGCAGAACATTGTTACATGCAGTGAGTTTCTGATCATGTACTCATTAATATTCCATATACAGTTAGGTCCATAAATATTTGGACATTGACACAATTTTAATCATTTTGGCTCTGTATACCACCACAATGGATTTGAAATGAAACAATCAAGATGTGCTTTAAGTGCAGACTTTCAGCTTTAATTTCAGGGTATTTACATCCAAATCAGGTGAACGGTGTAGGAATTACAACACATTTTATATGTGCCCCCCCCCCCCCTTTTTAACCCTTGTGTTATCTTCGGGTCATTGTGACCCATCAGTCATTGTGACCCACCGTCGTATTGCGACAACTTTACCACATACAAAAACAAAGTGAAGCATTTTCTTTTAATCGTTGGGCTGTCTCAGACCCCCACATTGCAAAGGTTAAAAGAAAATAATTTTTATTTGTTTTTGTATTGGGTAAAATTGGGTAAACACAACGATGGTTCGTTATGAACCTTTGGGTCATGTGACCCGAAGGCAGCACGAGGGTTAAGGGACCAAAAATAATTGGACAAACTAACATAATCATAAATCTAATTGTCACTTTTAATACTTGGTTGCAAATCCTTTGCAGTCAATGACAGCCTGAAGTCTGGAACCCATAGACATCACCAGACGCTGGGTTTCGTCCCTGGTGATGCTCTGCCAGGCCTCTACTGCAACTGTCTTCAGTTTCTGCTTTTTCTTGGGGCATTTTCCCTTCAGTTTTGTCTTTAGCAAGTGAAATGCATGCTCAATTGGATTTAGGTCAGGTGATTGACTTGGCCATTGCAGAACATTCCACTTCTTTGCCTTAAAAAACTCTTTGGTTGCTTTCGCAGTATGCTTCGGGTCATTGTCCATCTGCACTGTGAAGTGCCGTCCTATGAGTTCTGAAGCATTTGGCTGAATCTGAGCAGATAATATTGCCCGAAACACTTCAGAATTCATCCTACTGCTTTTGTCAGCAGTCACATCATCGATAAATACAAGAGAACCAGTTCCATTGGCAGCCATACATGCCCACGCCATAACACTACCTCCACCATGCTTCACTGATAAGGTGGTATGCTTTGGATCATGAGCAGTTCCTTCCCTTCTCCATACTCTTCTCTTCCCATCATTCTGGTACAAGTTGATCTTGGTCTCATCTGTCCATAGGATGTTGTTCCAGAACTGTACAGGCTCTTTTAGATGTTTTTTGGCAAACTCTAATCTGGTCTTCCTGTTTTTGAGACTCACCAATGGTTTACATCTTGTGGTGAACCCTCTGTATTTACTCTGGTGAAGTCTTCTCTTAATTGTTGACTTTGACACAGATACGCCTACCTCCTGGAGAGTGTTCTTGATCTGGCCAACTGTTGTGAAGGGGTTTTTCTTCACCAGGGAAAGAATTCTTCTGTCATCCACCACAGTTGTTTTCCGTGGTCTTCCGGGTCTTTTGGTGTTGCTGAGCTCACCAGTGCGTTCTTTCTTTTTAAGAATGTACCAAACAGTTGATTTGGCCACACCTAATGTTTTTGCTATCTCTCTGATAGGTTTGTTTTGATTTTTCAGCCTAACGATGGCTTGCTTCACTGATGGTGACAGCTCTTTGGACTTCATATTGAGAGTTGACAGCAACAGATTCCAAACACAAATACCATACTTGAAATGAACTCTAGACCTTTTATCTGCTCCTTGTCAATGAAATAACGAACTCCCTTTATGAGGGAATAACATACACCTGGCCATGGAACAGCTGAGCAGCCAATTGTCCAATTACTTTTGGTCCCTTAAAAAGGGGGGGGCCACATATCAAATGGGTTGTAATTCCTACACCGTTCACTTGATTTGGATGTAAATACCCTGAAATTAAAGCTGAAAGTCTGCACTTAAAGCACGTCTTGATTGTTTCATTTCAAATCCATTGTGGTGGTATACAGAGCCAAAATGATGAAAATTGTGTCAATGTCCAAATATTTATGGACCTAACTGTAGTACTACTAACAATATCCTGCATTAGTGATCATGATCCATCTTATCATTCTCATATCTGTCTATAGACCATCTATGTCAAAGTTATAGTTATAGTGAACTGTATTGTCAATCAGACCATGCAACAAGTAATTACCGTATTTTTCTGAAATAAAACCGCGGTTTATAACCCGATTTCACATTTTGGTAGTGCAGTTTATATTTAGAAGCGGTTTAGAGAAAGTTTTTATAACAAAACAACTGTAGAAACACTTTTTTCATGAACGCTATTTAGCCCGGAGTAGCGTCGCACATATGTGATCGTTCGAATGCAGGTCTCACAGCGTAACGTTGCATATGCGATTTCGAACATTCCAACTGAATATTTTCCGATGGACAAAAAGTATGCCACAAACGCTTTATTATGGCTTTAAAATTTACTAACGACAAGGCTAACAAGTAACACTAGCATGGTAGTAGCATTGCTACGAGTATTATGCTAGCTAACTTAGCCCAGAAGCTAACTAAAGCTAGCTGTCTACCGTTTCGGAAAATTAACTCACGCTTTGGGGACCGTCGGAAATATTTAGAACTCACGTGTCTAAAGGTAAACATTAGTTAATTCCCGGGCAATAGAAAACATACATTATGCACTTACTTTCGTTTTCGAAGTGTGTTACACAACATTTATACTTGCAGCTTTACGTTTATACGTTTATATTCAGATTTACAAACACAAAGCTCCCATTCTGGTGGGGTGCGGTTTATAAAAAATGCAGCTTATTTTCCAAAAAATACGGTACACAGACGATCGAAATTGTGTTTCCCCATACTCCAAATGTGCAAGTAATACAACATTTGAACATTTGACGTAATAGTGCAAACAAACATCAACAAGTTAAAAACAATATATACGATAAGAACAACATATAAAAGTAAAGTGAGTCAGGGTAAAGGGGCTGAGCAGTTAGGGATGCGGGCAAGTAATCAGAAGGTTACCGGTTCGATTCCAGGCTGTGCAAAATGACGTTGTGTCCTTGGGCAAGGCACTTCACCTTACTTGCCTCGGGGGAATGTCCCTGTACTTACTGTAAGTCGCTCTGGATAAGAGTGTCTGCTAAATGACTAAAATGACTAAATGAAAGTGCAAAGTGCTGAATAGCAGCATGGATACTATATGTTATTTTTGCATATAAGTGCATAGGTCAGACATTGAACTTACAGAGTTAAAAATAATAATAATTTAGGAGTCCGTTGGTCCTTAGTGGGAGTATGTGGCGCAGGAGCACCTGTTCATGAGATTTCACTTTTTCAAGAGATGTCACTACAGTGCAGCATACAAACTGAACATGACCATTGTTACTTAATGCACTGTATTGCTCGAACATCTCCAGTGTTTCCTCTAGAATTGTGTTTAGCAGTGGGGCCAGATCTGTCCAAACCCCTTAATTTAAATTTGCAAGAAGTATAAACTAATGCAATAAGAGGCTTGATTGAACAGACTACATAAATTATACGATTTACAGTTCTCAAGGACTCACACACGCAATCTCAACTGCGGTGTGAAGCGCATGTCCGTGCTATTCTCCGACATGCACTCTAACAATCACTGCTGATAGACAGCCTTTTGTACAGCCCTATTTCTGATACTGTGGCGGCAGAAATTTAGATCATTAAAAAAAAGATCAAAATCAACATAGAGGAAACACTGCATCTCACACCAATACCAGCCTGATATGTTGAATACAGCATGATCAACGCATGTAGAATAACAATGACATCCATGTACATGATAGTTAAGTACCGTATTTTAGGGAAAATAAGCCACATTTTCTAAGCCACATCCCACCAGAATGGGAGCTTTGTGTTTGTAAATCGTAGTATAAGCTGCACTGGAATACAGGCCGCACTTGATACGGGAGCAATGATACTGTAACGCCGGCTAGCGTTGAGAATTGAAGACGAGGAATAATGCTCACAACTGTTTATTTACTCATGAACACTTTCACATTGGACAGCTTGGATAGCCATCTAACTAGACAACATTCACAATCAGGGTGAACACTCAAATTATCTAAACTACAGACCATAGAACTACACATATCAAAACAGAACGAACACAACAATAGAACTCCGAAGAATGCTTACCTAACTAAGCTAATGTCCTTAACTTTGTAGCTTTTCATCTTGCCGCGGGGCATTCTGGGTACCAAGAGCATTGTCGCTACAATACCAAGCAATACACGAGTATAGGCGATGTGTAACACACTTCGATTGTGGATGTCCTGATATAAAGCCAAGTCACTCATTTAGTGGCAAAATCCATTGTTATGTTTACAAAATTATTTTAGATATAGTATAAATTTAGCTAGCTTGCAAATCCTGAGGATAGCCTGCCGAAGTTGAATTAGCCAATGTCGTTAGCGATGCTAGCTAACGTTAGTTTGCTAGCTGTATATAACATTTCACTGGGACTTGCCGCTGTTTGATTTACTGAAATTATTGTGAAATGTTATGTTCTACTAGCCATTTACCTACTTAAGCCAGTCACTATTTCCAAGCCCTGATAGTGTAACTGACACGACACAGTAAATAATTCCTCTAATAAGCCTCCGTTCAAGTGTTGAGCATTAAATTAGCTGTAGAGATCTGTAGTCTGTAGAGATCTTGGGACAAAGCCACTTTTTTGTTCTAAAACCGGGCCATAAGCCGCATCGAAATATAAGCCGTACAACCACAAGAAACCTGTAAAATCAGGGTACAAACCGTGGCTTTATTTCCGAAAAATACGGTAATCATTAGTGGGTTTGTCATGGTGTCAACTCCTGGTGGGTGAGGGTGTAAACATCAAACACTGCATCAACACAAACCTGATCTCTCTCCTCAGCTCCTGTGATTCTGGACCCCAACACTGCCCATCCAGACCTCATCCTGTCTGAGGATCTGACCAGTGTCAGACTCAGTCAGGAGAGACAGAAGCTTCCTGAAAACCCAGAGAGGTTTGATTACTATGGATGGGTCCTGGGCTCTGAGGGCTTTAACTCAGGGACACACAGCTGGGATGTTGAGGTTGGAGACAGTACAGTCTGGTACCTGGGTGTGGTAGCAGAGTCTGTCCAGAGGAAGGGGGTCTTATGGGGTGGAGACTGGGGGATCTGGTTCTACCATGGTGAATATAAAGCAAGATCTTCATCAGCTCTGTTAACTGCTCTCACAGTGAGACAGAAACCTCAGAGGATCAGATTGCAGCTGGACTATGACAGAGGAAAGCTGTCATTCTCTGACTCTGATAGAAACACACACCTACACACATTCACACACACCTTCATTGAGAGAGTGTTTCCTTACATTGGTAATCGCTGCATTCTGCACTCTCTGAGGATCTTACCAGTGAGGGAGGGAGAGAAGGGACAGATAAGAGGGGGAGAGGATGGAGAGAGGGGGAGAAAGAAGAGAGAAAATAGAAAAAGGAGGAAAAGGAGAAGGAGAGAGGAAGGACAGATGAGTGAGAGAGTGGAGTGAGAGGACAAATAGAGGAAGGAGTGTGGGAAGAGAGGAGGGAGGGAGAGAGAAGAGGGGGCAGAAAGGACAAAGAGAGATGAGGGAGAGGGGTGAGAGGTAGTGGAGAGAGCAGAGAGATAACATAGTGAGAGACAGAGGAGGGAGACATAGAAGGAGTTGAGGAGGGGGGGAGAAAGTGTCTCATACAAACTACAAGGGCCACCTATCCCACCAATGAGGCAAAAGGGGCGGAATCAGGCAGCGGCAAATCAGTGGACACGGCTATCCCCAACCCGTAGACCATCAACGAATAAAAGAGAGAGTGGTATATTTAACACCCAATGAAGTGAAGAAGTAACTCATCTGGCGATTGGATGTTGTATCTCATGACCAATCAGAGGAGAGATGGAACGAGGGTCTGATAGAAACCTCCCAGTGACATGGGGCTGGTGGAGGATATAACCTCAGCACTGAGGTGGTGAAAGCTGCACAGCTCTCAGAGTACAGATGAGTCTGTCTACTAGTGCCACCGAAGACCCAGGACACTTCAAACTGTCGTCTTTATATCATGTATTACTTTAAATATATACCATATGTACTGTATACTGTTTATAATCATATTTATAAAAATAAAAAAAAGAGTTTACTATGTCAAAAGTCTGCCTAGAGGTCACATTGTCATGACAACCATTTTTATTATTATTTTTGTATGCTTTCTGAAATGGTTGCTGTGGTGTGTTGTGAAGTGTTGGTCTGGTGACCTGTGAGGTTCAACTTAAAGGGAACAACAATGAGAGGAAAATGTATGTATGTCTGTCCGCTCGCTCTAGACTCCTCCGTGACTGGAGCAGGAGGGAGAGGCTGGCTGGTATCCACTGGTGTAGGGCCAGCCTCCTCTCATTGCAGTCCAGTATTAATCACTGGGAGGAGCTGGAGATCTGATCCTGGATCAGAAGCTGGTAACTGCTTTTACTCATGTTAGGTGACAGGTCATCTGTTCATCATTCCGTCTGGTGTTAAATTAACCACATTCCTTCTGCAATTCATCTAGCTGACACACACACAAACACGTACTCATACACACATACACACACTAAAACACACACCTCTGTATTTTATGAACAGAGATTAGATTGTTCAGAGACCAGACTGTCACACAAGTCCTCCTTTCTCTTCTGTTCAGTTCAATAAAGATTCATTGGATTCGGTACTTGAGTATTCCAGTGTTTTTGTCTGTGTGTGTTTGCATTAGTGTATCTGTGTGTGTACGTGTGTTTGTGTCTGTCTGTCTATCCACACATCCCAACAGGACCTGGGGGTTGTTCCATCAACGTCGCTAACGCAAGTCGCGCTTACACGAATAAGTCTCACTTGGGTAAATGTCAACTTAGACTTAAGCCTCAAGCCGTTCCACTAACGTTCCGTTCCACTAACAGGCAACGTTAATTCAAGCTAGACTTCAATAAGCTTAGACTGTGCAGCCCAGATCAGGCGATCGTCGAAAATTCTGAACAAATCTGAAAGAAAACTGGACTAAAATCATAACTCACACTGTGAAGAGAGAGATACTGCCTTTACACAACTACAGGAGGAAATGCTGTCATTTACAGAGACTTTAACTCACTGCTGACTGAATCAGAGTAAGTTTTAAACACTTTGACTGCAAAGTGTAAGTAAACTTCAGACCACCGCAGGAGGGTGTGATTGGGTGACAAAATGGCGTCCAGCTCGTCTCTCCCAGAGGAGGATCTCTCCTGTTCTGTGTGCTGTGACATCTTTAAAGATCCTGTCTTCCTGTCATGTAGTCACAGCTTCTGTAAAGCCTGTCTGCAGGAATACTGGAAGGTAAAGGAAGAAAGAGATTGTCCAGTTTGCAGAAGAAAATCATCAAAGGATTTACTTCCCCCTAACCTGGCTCTGAAGAACCTGTGTGAGTTACAGGAGAGACGTCAGAGAGCTTCAGCAGGGTCTGAGGTGCTCTGCAGTCTGCACAGTGAGAAACTCAAGCTCTACTGTCTGGATGATAAACAGCCAGTGTGTGTGGTGTGTCAGACATCTAGAAAACACAAAACCCACGACTGCTGCCCCATAGATGAAGCTGCACAGGATCACAAGGTATGATAGAGTTGGTATGACAGAGTAGACACAGATTTATTATTTAGGCTTAAACAATATGAGTAAAAGTATGTAGTAGACACACCTGTATGGACATCCCATTCTAAATCCATGGACGTTAAGCTGGAGTTGGCTCCACCATTGCAGCTGACAGCTGCCACTCTTCTGGGAAGGCCAAATCCATATCAAATTTCATGATGTTGGAATCAGAGCTGTCCATATACTGAGCAGTTTCCACATACTATTGGCAATATAGTCTTTGTTAATATTAGAATATTTTATATTATTTGAAATGTCATAATGATTTATTGTTTCTCTGCTTCGATTCTCATTCCTTCTACTGAGTTTCGTCTCAGATCCAGCTGGTTAAATGAGAGGATGAACTACTTTTACTCCTGAAATGTTTTGTTTCATTCCAGGAGGAACTCCAGCCTGCTCTGAAGTCCTTACAGGAGAAGCTGAAAGTCTTTAAAATAGTTAAACAAACCTGTGATCAAACAGCAAATCACATTAAGGTAAAAAATATTGATTAATAAAATAATATAACACTGTTTTTTACCGTAACCTAAGTCTCTGTATGAACCTCCATGTGTCCAGATCCAGACCCAGCACACAGAGGGGCAGATTAAGGAGGAGTTTAAGAAGCTTCACCAGTTTCTACAAGAGGAAGAGGAGGCCAGGATAGCTGCACTGAGGAAGGAGGAGAAGCAGAAGAGTCTACATACAGTTCTCTCCTTCACCAGTAGAGGGCAACATAGTACAGCAACGTTGTTGTCCCAGTTGAGATACTATACAACTGTCCACTGTTTATCAAGCATTGCATTCAAAACAATAAAGCCTCTGGTAATGAAACACATTGAATATCAACAAGAGAAATCTGCAAGCTCTGGTAGAAGGACTAGACTCAGAGGTCAGGGTGGAGCTAGCAGCTCCCTGGAGCAGCATATATATATATATATATGTACCCTTAGTATAGATAGTCCACATATTTAAATTTTAGGTATATGTTTATTGTATGCACCTTCCTGCCAAAGCAAATTCCTTGTCTGTGCAAACTTTCATGGCGAATAAATCCCATTCTGATTCTGATTCTGATTATAGCACATATACAGTATATACACGGTATATGTGAGATAACAACACGGTGCCTTGCTGAGAGCAAATGGATTTGATACCTACTTGAGGCCAATTGATGCTCAGGTGAGTTATCTACTGTGTGGAGGTAGCATGTTCTTCCTTTGCTCACATGCTACTGACACCAGCACAAAACAACATGCAGAACTGGCCATGACAGGGATGAGCACTTGGACCTGGCCCTATTAACTTAACTATGTCATGCTGTGTTACATTGTTGTTTATCTCTCTCGTGCTCCTGAGTTTTATACACACTATCCTCTCCTCCACCAGTAGAGGGCGACATAGTACTCCAGATTGATTCTTTCACCCTTGGACACAAACTTCTTGAACCAGTTTAGAGACAGTTTACCTCTACACTGTTAGTCATCACATTCAAAACAATGAAGCTTTTGGCCTTTTTAACAACTTTAAATAAACCAATATAATATCAACAATATAAATGTGCAGGCTCTGGTAGAAGGACTAGACTCTGGACAGAGTTGAGCTAGCAGCTCCCTGTAACAGATAATTCCTTTTAGTTGGAGTGTAGGTTTAATGATCTTAATTTACCTTAATAATATCTGTCTTAATTATCTCTATGTGAAGTATTCCACCAGCCTCTTTCTTTATGTGTCTGTTCTCCTCTCCTTACCTGTCTGTCTACCTTTATGGCCTTCTCTCTATACCTGTCTGTCTACCTGTCTGTCCTTGTCTCCCTACCTGTCTGTCTACCTGTCTGTCCTTCTCTCTATACCTGTCTGTCTACCTTTCTGTCCTTCTCTCTATCAGGGCCGGTCCTTCCTATAGGCGACATAGGCAACCGCCTAGGGCGGCATGAAGAGGGGGGGGGGCATTTTCCGAAGTGCATCCATTAATTAACCCTCCCGCACTACCAGCAGAGGGTGCCAACCGATACTGCTCTCTATACCTGTCTGCCTGCTGACCCATCATCATGCTGGTCAATCTAGTACCTCACGTTGACATACAGGATATTCACGTATGGTCCATGTTACATATCCTCAAAGCCAGGAAGAGTGAGTGGGCTTCGCTGGGAGAGAGGTGTGTGTGTTTGTGTGTGTCCGTGTTTGTGTGTGTGAGAGAGAAAGAGTATACTGTATAGGGGGATAAATTGACCACTGTGGGGTTAGACCACTCTAATTATATTACGAATCTCTTACTGTCACCTCCCATGGCCTAATTCTTTAGGGGTATTGTATGAGATTTGATGAAGGGATCAAACATTGTCAAGGCAGACTGACTTACAAGTAGAGCTTACAGTGAATACTTCCCAAGGCCATGGGGCTCGAATCAAGATGACATGTTTTTATTTTTGTAGCACTTTATAATAAATACACACAATAAACCATTAACAATGGATTAGTTCATAGTTTAATCATAATTGAGTATCATCATCATATTTAGTAAACATTTGTAAATGTTAGTAATCTATAAAAAATGTATAAATGTATAAATATTGTCACAACTGATTCAATAACAATTCATAAGCTATATGATAATATTTTGGGTTATCATTTTTTCATAATTCCCACATAATGTATATATATATATATATATAAATAACCATATATGGTCATATTTATTAGATTTGGCAATTATAAAGGAGTTGTAAAAGTCATGTTATGGGTTTATAAGGTCAATAAGAAAGCATTAGGTAGAGGTTGGGTAACAACTTATAAACATATGGATATATGTAATCATACATATCATGTATTGGATATAATGTAATGGTTAAGGGAAATGTTAATAAATATTTGACACCTATTTATACATTAAGTCATGTCAGTAATGCTGATAAAGAATGTATTCATTGTTGGGTAGGTGTTTTGTGTGGCCTCATGTAAAGTGATTTTCTGTTCCATGTGTCTGAAGACAGGGACCTGGAAAAGAGTCTTGCTTTTTCTACAAATAAATAATGCCGTGACACCCAAAAGTACGACATTGTGTTGTATTTCACCCCTATCTAATGCATATTGATATGTTTGCGTACTTAGCTATTCAGTGTGCGTTTATGTAAGTTAGTTTATATAACTATATAAGTTAGTTTTCTCTCCAAATAAATGCCATTTGATATGCCGTAAGGTATTATGTGATGGCTCAAAGATATCAAACTCAGACTTAGAAATCACTTAGCAAACCTTTGTCATCTTAGTTTAACTGGTGAGAGGTTATTCGTCATACAGTTTATATCAGTAAGAGAGAGAAACAGAGAGAATGAGAGATATTGTCAGCCATTGTGAAACGCAGATAAGACAAGTGTTCATATCGGCCTGGTCCTCTAAGCAACACAGCAGACACACACGCAACGATAAGCCTAGTTAGAGAGATATCCCAGAACAAATGCCTAGAATGAACACACACACCAGGCTAGCATACGCCTTATCACACACAACCACATACTTGAAGCACATGCTACAACATGTCCTATCAATGCGCAATGTGTCACTTAATGAGAGAAATCACTGGGATTCAGGACATTGACCCAGGGTCAGGTATTACATGTCAAGCTGTTGGTAAATGCTGTGGTTTGTGTGGGGCTGAACTGGTCCCAGGTCTGTTCATAGGTTGAGTGTACCAGAGCAGGGGTGAGGCTTGCGTGCTGTGCAGTAGAAACAGGGCAGCCAAGACCTGAACTAAAGCCAAAAAACAGGAAATCTCTCTTCTAAATCCTGGATGCGTGCATGCCCTGGCATCACTGTACACCCCCCCCACACACACACACACACACACACACACACACACACACACATACACACACAAATATGCACGCACTCTCAGCTGGCTTGCTTGGTGTTTTCTGTCTAAACCAGGAGATAGTCTCATGACGTTACATAAGTCACAGTACCTTTAACATGCGGTTGCCAGGTTGGGTGATGGTGTCAAGAGCCAGGAGACAAAGCAGTAACAGGAAACAAGATCAGGGGGATTTCACGTTTCCTGCTGGTTTTGGCAACCGTGGGCTGCAACACACACCCCACCCCACTCGGCCGTTAAATGTGGGGTTCATAGCCAGTACTTGGGGGGCCAGTAAGGGGGTGGGGGGTGGGTGAGGCAGAGAATCAGAGCCCCACCTTGACTTCTTTTTACTCATCAGAAATGCTAAGTCATTTATGAGCTCAAACCTTAAGCTGTTCTGACCATTCTCTTGTCTCCTGGTAATGGGCTTGCTAACATTATTTTGGAGTTCTTCAGCCTTTTCTGGACCACTGTGTTTCTCTGTAGTATCTGTGTATCACAACTGTAGGCGTCAGGCCAGAGTTTCTGGACAGAACGATTGCAAAACAGACTGGAGCCTGTAATCTGCGCCTGGCTCCGAAACAGTCTCTTCTAGGGAGATGACGAGGGTGAAGGACTGGTGTGAGAAAGAGAGGGGGAGAAAGAGGAGGAGTGGACAGAGCCAGAAAGAGAGAAAGAGAGAGAGAGAGAGAAGTGGGGAGTGAAGTGATGAAGGAGAGGAAGGAAGACAGCCCCTCAACGGACTTGGAAAGGAGGAGAGATGATAGGAGCCAGAGAGAACACCACAGCTGGACAATTGAAAGCCCATCAAAGTTAGGAAACGGTTTGATCTTTACCGTAAACAGAGCTGAATTCCCAGCCTCAGAACCTGAAATATTTGTATATTTTTTTACACATAACTATACCTACACTGTTGTAAAACATAATCATTTCAATTGAAAAACAAAGAATTCTCAATATCTTCAGCTAGACCTTCCACTGAGACTCATGTCATTTTGTTCCTCTGGGGAAACCCTCTGTGAAAGACCACCACAGTCGCAGGTGGGCGACTGGTCTCTCTCCTCTAGGGGTCCCCAGGGAGGGATGGTGAGACCGGCTGACCTCATGGGTCTGGAGGCTGTGGACGTGACGGATCCTCCCAGCTCCTCCAGCTACATGGGTCTCCCTGGCACGGTCAGAAGGACAGAGCAGAGCTTTCACATTCCACATGTCGGAGAGAAATAGATTTCTGATTTACTTGGAAGAAATGTGGCCTTGTAAATGTGTGTGTGTTTGTGTGTGTGTTAGGGTGGGTGGGTGTGGGTGGGTGTGGGTGGGTGTGGGGGGGGGGGGGGGTTGAGCATTGGCATGATTGGTAAAAGGCTTGTCTACCCATCCCTGACTATATTATTCTATATACTGTATTAGTCTACTTCTAAGAGATAAGATGGCTTCTGGTGTTCCCTGTTTTGGATCTCACACCCACAGAGATGTTGGCAGAAATATGAACTTCAATAAAGTGGTTCTATTTATGTAATTGTATTTATGTGTTTGCTCTTTCAATCAACTCAAAAGTCATTTACAAACAGCCAACCTTTGCAAATGAGGTAAAATTGTAAGTGATTCAAAGTTGTTCATCATCACTTATGTATATGTATATGTATATAACAGGGAGTCAGGTGGCTGAGCGGTTAAAGAATCGGGCTAGTAATCAGAAGGTCGCTGGTTCGATTCCCGGCCGTGCCAAAATGACGTTGTGTCCTTGGGCAAGGCACTTCACCCTACTTGCCTCGGGGGAATGTCCCTGTAATTACTGTAAGTCACTCTGGATAAGAGCGTCTGCTAAAATGACTAAAAATGTAAAAAAAAAAAAAATATGTGTATAATTGAAGTACATGCTTTGACCAACACACAGACACACACAGATACAAATGCCCTTACAAATGTGTCCTCTATGCTGGCTGATTAGCTGATTGGGCCACCCTTATGAAACTTGCTAATCAAGCTATTAATACTGAGTGAATTAGTGCTTTGCTGGAAAAGGGAAAACCCTTTATAGAGACATACACATTGACATACAACCCCCCCCCCCCCCACACACACACACACACACAAACACCCCTTCACCACACACACACGGCACACACATGCACAAAGGCACACACACCACAGGCTCACACATACATCCCACACCCACCCTCCCACCCACCCACCGCACGGCGCACACACAGGCCAGCGTGGTGGAGAAACAGCTCACAGGAGATCTTTGTGTACAGCTTCGCAGCTCCTAGTATTTCCATAGAGCAGCGTGGGGCTGAGGTGTAGGGCTGAGGTGTGGGGCTGAGGTGTGGTTAGAGGAGTGAATGAATGCCTGTGGGGACCACATGCTCTGACTTGTCCCGGTCCCTGTTGGCTAACTCATGTTGTTTTGCCTTCGAAGCACATAGATGCAGAACGGACGTAAATCCATGAGGAATCTCTCCCGAGGAAAAGCTTGAACACCATCAGGAGTCCAGGCCTCAAGCTCTCCAAAAAACGAAAATGGCAGTCCTGTCTGGGGCAAGATGTTTGTTCTGTTCACGTCCACTGATTTGCTCTTTGGGAACCCCTACAGAAGGTGTTCAGGAGTTCCATCAAATAATAACGCAACACAGAATTCCGGATCCTTCCATATACTTTGCTCTATTAGAATCGTTATGTATTTGTATGGTGCTATGCGTATGCCTATTAGAAGTATTTGTGCGTCCCAGTGCACATAATCTCACTCAGTGCAATCGCAGATTTATGGAAATACCAATTCAAAGGCAGGCAAACCCAGGTAGGGAATGTTCCAGAAGGGGGGTGGTCTCCTGTAGGGCTTCCCTCTCTCTGATTGTCTATCTTGGGATTTATCTGGCTGCTCTGAGCCTACCTGAGCTAATGTCATTAGCTCAGGTAGCTATGCTAGCTCTGGGGTGTACTGTAAAGACAAGGCTGGGTCACACCTGGTACAAAGAGCTGCCCTCAGGTATTCACACGCCGAAATTAGCGAACACTCACAAACAAACAGGCACCCAGTAGAGGAGATAGAGGGAGGGAGCTGAGGCCTGAGATGAGTGTAAAGAGAAGAGAGGAGAACAGTTTCAGAGTAAAGAATGTGTTCATGTCACAGTTAATAATAATGATTTCACAGTCTAACTCACAGCAGTATAGCGCGGTGGAAAGGAATAGGCTACGAGAAGAGAGTTGTTTCCCCGAGTGTCCATTTGGGAGATACCACACTACACGGGCCTTTAGGGGCAATCTTGGAAAAACAAGACACATTAGGAAAGCCAGCAGTTCTTGGCTTCAACCCTGTGTGTCTCTTAGTGTGGTGGGGGAGGGGGAGAGGGAGGGGGAGAGGGCAGTGTGCTTGTCTGGACAGCTCTTCCCTCTCCTGTAGGATCAGATTAGCTGCCCTATGTGCTGATACACTGCAGACTGAGAGCCTGTGCCAATAACAGATTAGGGTCAAACACACACACACACACACACACACACACACACACACACACACACACACACACACACACACACACACACACACACACACACACACACACAGTATAGAGGCACCCTCACTGGCCTTCTAGGTACCAGCGTTCCATATTCATATCACAGCTGCATCAGGCAACGGAAATATTAACTATTTGTTATATCCTGCCAATTTATTGTCCTGAATTCATGTTGTATTTAAAATCTAAAATCTAAATACAGTTTGCAGACGCAAATACAAAGACTCTAAACACATGTCATAACCTCGTTTGATTCTAAATCACAACAGATGCCTTGACTCAGGATTTTGTAAAGCTGACAATCACTACATGAATCAACTGAGACAAAGAAATTCCCGTACTTTTCTCTCCTCACAACAGAAAGACATCGGGACAGCACCTGATTCCAATTTCCACGAAACAGTAACTCTAGTTTCGTAACAGCGAGTTACTGCTTAATGAATTAGTTGTAGCCTACCAGACCACGCGAGTGACAGCTTGCAAATATTAAACTGGTTCAGTTAAGGGTATGGGCGGTATAGAAAACCAGACCTCGGACATGGCCCTTTTGCAAGAATTTTAACAGTTATAAGAAGGTTGCGGGGCTGGTCTCATGTAGGTCGAACGGCATCTGAAAAGTATTTTCAATCGGACAAAGCGAGAGACAAAGACACCGAGAGAAATTAGAGAGGGCGAGCGGGAGGCAAATCGGATTAGCAGAACGCAGTTTATCCAAGCAGCAGTTTCACTACGATCTAGATGGATGCGTGGAGGCGTACTCGTGCTTTTGTGCTTAACTCTTTTTAACCTAACTCTCACAACTTCTGCCTTTCTAGCCTACGAATACTTTGGACATAACGTATTGGTTTCAATTCGGTAGAGTAGGCTAACGGGGAGTAGGTATGAAACTCGGACCAAACGTGTCGTCTGTTGATGTTTTTGCTGTTCTCGTCGTAAACTGGGGCAAAATGGATTATAACCCCTGTGTAGCCTAATATTACGCGGAGTTGATACCCGGACAGAGGACTCAACGGTTTGAAACATTACATGTCCTTTTCTAGGGGAGCGCATGATGCTGGAATATCCGGGTAGAATATCCCGGTGTGGCAGGAACTCGCTTGGTTTGACCGAATCATGTTTTTTTATCAAGTCATCCATTTGTCTATTACTTTTCAACTTTGAGAAGTTGGACTCTCGGCGTTGATGTTGGTGAAGTCCTCGCCGGCGTCCCACCACCAGCGTTCCTTCCCCCCGAGGACACTGTCTTAGGGGGTTAGATGGTGCTGATCACCGACGACAGGGATGGAGGAGGCTCCTCTTCTGTTCGAGTTAAACCGCTTCAGCAGAGTCCTAAAGCCGCCGCACAGGTCCACCCGGCCATAGCCGAGGAACCACCGTCCTTCTCGGATGATGACTACCTGGGATCCTGCGAGTCCGAGGGAGAGGATGACGACTTTGAAGAATATGACAACTTTGAGGACTTTCCGGATACAAGGAGTATTGTGTCGGACGATTCGTTCTACCCACCGGACGATGTTTTCGCGGACTCGGAACGGTCACTATCTCCAGACAGTCCTGAGCCGCTGTCGTTCTTTCAAGCGTGCCGCACAAACAACGCAACGATTGTCCGGCTCATGATAAGACAAGGCGTTAGAGAGGAGGAAGTTAGAGAGATGGATAAAAATAACAGGGTAGGTTTTGTTTCGTACCATTATATTGTATCACGTATACGGTGTATTTTTGTATCTGTTTTATCTGGCCAGGCACTACACAGGCCACACAGGTGTGTGAAAGTATACCTGTGCGTAATGACGCACCACCAGCAGCTATAGCGAAGCACATTGTGTAAACCTTTCGGGGGGCATCTATCTAGAATGGGTTAATTAGGATAATTACATTTGTTTTGTACGTTATTCATATTAATGTTTCGACCAACATAAAAGTAACACAATTAAAACATCTAATGAAAGAGCTGTTTTGAAAGACGACGTAGTGTGAAGGTGTCAATGGCCCCAATCCCATTAGCGAGTGAAAGTGTTTAATACTACTAATGGCCCAGCCTTCTTCACACCTGAGTAAGTAGGGTAAAGTGTGGGTGAGACGGTTTGTCTTATGATAAGCTTAGCAAAATACATGACAGAATAATACTGCCCTAAACTGAGCATTTTAAATCCTCTCAGAGTAGAGTAACCATAGTGTTCAGGTATAACTACACACAGATCTACTTGTTTGTGTGCACACATGCATTGGCGTCTCTGTGTTTGTGTGTTGAGTATCCTGCCTGGTCTGCATGAGTCAAGTTTAGCCCCAAGCTCTGCTAGTCTAAATTACAGCAGGAAAACAGAGCCACTCTGTCCAACAACCAGTGCATTGTGGGTTCCTGTTTGTGGTTAAATGTAGCTGGTTGGGCTAAAATCAGTTTGGGCAGACAGTGTGTGTGAGTGTGTAAATAAATAAATAAATACAAAGATTAGTATGGTTGCAAAGTAATTTTCCAAATTGCTAGGTCTCAGGAGGCTAGTTAAAACCCATAGGAGGACTACTAGTTCTTCTGTCATCGCTGGAGACAAGTTACACAAACAACCTATACCAAGTAATGTGTGTGTTTGTGTCCCTCTGACAGTTGGTTAGAGGTTTCATCCGCCTGGCTGGGCGCACACACCAGAGTCCTCTTTGCAGAATCGATGGTGAGGTCATAGGCCTTAGGGGATGGATGGGAGGCGATTACGTCAGTGGAATGGCACGATTACGTCAGAATGTCTTCCCCATGCTGGCTCAAAGCC